>NC_134567.1:16028497-16328497 GCF_025594145.1 Primulina tabacum
CTACTTCCAGTCGCAAGAAACTCATAAGGTCACACCTCAAGTCTGTAAGTTTTAAGTTTTCAAAGATTTATGTTAGTGTAGTATGCATTAAGTTATTATTTTCAGAACGTCCATACTTTTAAGTTCAGTTACGTGAATCCTATGTTATTTATATCATGTTCATATGCATGTTGGGTTTACGTATTGGGTAATTTTAGAACAGTATGGCTCCTAGACGTTTGATTGCCCGTGGAGCTAGGGATGAGGACCGAGAGTCTCGTGATGGGGAAAGAGCCACTCCTCCTCCTCCACCTCCAGATATGCAGGCGCAGATGCTTGCAGCTATGACGCAGTTCTTCGCACAGGTTGCGGGGAATCCAGCTCCAGCAGCAGGAGGTACAGGACCGAGGACTCAACCGGAGGCAGTGTACGAGAGATTTCAGAAGATGAATCCTCAGAAGTTCTCAGGGACTACGAATCCTATGGTGGCGGAAGAGTGGGTTAAGTCTATAGAGGTGATCTTTGAGTATATGGAATTGCAGGATGTGGATCGAGTCCGATGTGCCATTTTTCTCCTAGCAGGGGATGCAAGACGATGGTGGGACAGTGCATCGGTGGCAGTTAATTTGCCGATGTTGTCTTGGGATGGATTCAAAGAGATGTTCTTCGCTAAGTACTTCACTGAGGAGGTACAGGCCCGTTTGACTACGGAATTTATGACACTACGACAGGGAGATAGTAGTGTGGCTGAGTTTGTGAGAAAGTTTGAACAGGGTTGCTACTTTGTGCCACTCATAGCTAATGATGCTCGAGCAAAACTGAGGCATTTCATGGGTGGTTTGCGGCCAGTCTTGCGCCGTGATGTGAGAGTAACTGGCCTTACTACATACGCAGCTGCCGTTTCTGGAGCTCTGGCGGCAGAGCAAGACCAGAGAGACATTGAGACTGATAGGTTGGGCAAGAGGCCCTACCAGGCACCACCACAGCCACAACATCAGCATCAGCGACCCCAGTACAAGAAACCTTTTCAGGGGCAGCCTGGGAAGAAGTCTTACCAAGGACCACCTAGGGGCAAGGGTCCTATCCAGCAGCAGGGGGCGCCTCAGAGGCCCGTTGTTTTCCCAATGTGCCCGAAGTGTAATCGCCAGCATCCAGGACCATGCTTGTATGGATCAGGCAAGTGTTTTAAATGTGGATCTACGGATCACATGCTGAAGCAGTGTCCTCAGTGGAAGCAGCCAACCCAAGGGAGGGTATTCGCCATGCACGCACAGGAGGCGAACCTAGACACTACACTACTGACCGGTAATCATTTCTATTTAAGCTCGGTATTATTTGCCTTGCATGTGGAAATTTTATTTGAGATTATTAGTGTACTAGTAAGATTTTAGATTGACTTGGAATATATTGATTTCAACCATGCTTAAAGTTAATTGCTAGTATTTTGGGATATAAGTTTGGTGTTGTGCTAACATCTCTCAGAAAATATTTTCATAAAGAGATTAGCCACAACTGCACTGATAGATTCAGGAGCCACTCACTCCTTTATATCGTAGACCTTTGCTAATCATTTGGACATCAAGTCCATTGGCCTAGACGTGAACTTTTCAGTGACACTTCCATCAGGGGAAGAGTTGTTAGCCACCAGTGTGGTCAGAGATATTGATCTAGAACTGCAGGGTCACTTGGTGTATGCAGATTTTATTATATTGCCAATGCCAGAGTTTGATATCATTTTGGGAATGGATTGGTTGACAAAGAATCGAGTTCTTATTGATTTTCAGAAGAGATCAGTGTTGGTCAGACCATTAGGCATGGAGCAGTTTCTATTCGAGCCAGCTAGATGGAGGAATTTTCCTCGCATGATCTCCTGTATACAGGCGAGGAGATTGATTTCCAAAGGGTGTCAGGCTTTCTTGGCCAGTATTGTGTCAGCACCTGATGTAACCACTCCATCTATATCAGATGTTCCAGTAGTCAGAGATTTTTCAGACGTCTTTCCAGATGATGTTGCAGGACTTCCACCGGATAGAGAAGTGGAGTTTGCCATCGATCTCATGCCAGGTACCGTGCCAATCTCTAAGGCACCATACAGATTAGCTCCAGCTGAGATGTTAGAACTCAAGCAACAGATACAGGAGCTTCTGGACAAGGAATTTATTCGCCCAAGTTTCTCACCTTGGGGAGCACCGGTACTATTTGTGAAAAAGAAAGATGGGAGCATGAGACTTTGCATCGATTACCGTGAGTTAAATAAGGTGACGATCAAGAATAAGTATCCATTGCCTAGAATAGAAGATTTGTTTGATCAATTGCAAGGAGCTACTGTATTTTCTAAGATAGATCTTCGATCAGGATATCATCAATTGAAAGTGAAGGATGCAGATGTCCACAAGACAGCTTTCAGGACCCGGTATGGGCATTACGAGTTCTTAGTGATGCCGTTTGGAGTAACGAATGCTCCAGCTATTTTTATGGATCTAATGAACCGAGTATTCCATCAGTATCTTGATCAGTTCGTCATAGTATTTATTGACGACATCCTCATATACTCGAAGAGCCATGAAGAACATAACCAGCATTTGAGGATAGTCTTACAGATTCTTCAGAGTCGCAAGTTATTTGCGAAATTCAGTAAGTGCGAATTTTGGTTGGAAAAGGTAGCGTTTTTGGGTCATATAGTAACTAGTAGTGGTATCGAGGTGGATCCAGCGAAAGTAGCAACTGTCAAGGAATGGGTTGAACCAAAGAATGCATCTGAGATCCGAAGTTTTCTGGGTTTAGCTGGTTACTACCGTAAGTTCATTCAAGGATTCTCGTCGATAGCAGTGCCACTCACTTCACTTACTAAGAAGAATGCTAAGTTTGTGTGGAGCGATGAATGTCAGAAGAGCTTCGATACTTTGAAGCAAGCTCTTATTTCAGCACCAGTGTTAGCCATGCCATCAGGGCAAGGAGATTTTGTGTTATACACTGATGCATCTAAGCTCGGTTTAGGAGCAGTAATGATGCAACAAGGCCGGGTCATAGCTTATGCTTCCAGACAGTTGAAGGTACATGAGAAAAACTACCCGACACATGATCTTGAGTTAGCAGCCGTTGTTTTTGCATTGAAAATTTGGAGACACTATCTATACGGTGAGAAATGTCAGATTTTCACTGATCACAAGAGTCTCAAATATTTCTTCACACAGAAAGAATTAAATATGAGACAGAGACGTTGGTTAGAACTGGTTAAGGATTACGACTGTGAAATTAGCTATCATCCGGGAAATGCTAATGTTGTCGCAGACGCATTGAGCAGAAAAGTTGCAGTCATAGCTCATTTATCAGCTCAGAGATCTCTTCAGTATGAGATTCAAAGGTTTGACTTGGAAGTTTATCGCAAGGGCAAAGCTCCTAAGCTGTCTAATCTGACAGTCAAATCTTCCTTGCTAGATCGTATTCGAGCAGGACAGTCTTCAGATGAGCAACTACAGAAATGGAGACTAAAAGATGAAGTGAAGGCAGTGTTCTCTACAAGGTGTCAGATGGTATTGTGAGATACAAAGATAGAATGTGGGTGCCTAGTGGTGATTCAATCAGACAGGATATTTTGTCAGAGGCACATGCATCTCCGTATTCTATTCACCCAGGAGGTACCAAGATGTACAAAGACTTGCAAATTTTGTATTGGTGGCCAGGGATGAAACGAGATATCCACAGATATGTATCAGAATGTCTCACTTGTCAGCAGGTGAAAGCAGAGCATCAGAGACCAGCAGGGATGCTTAGGTCACTTCCCATTCCAGAGTGGAAATGGGAGAATATCACCATGGATTTTGTTGTTGGTTTGCCGAGGTCAGTCAGAGGATCCAATGCCATTTGGGTTATAGTGGATCGACTAACTAAGTCAGCACATTTCTTACCAGTGAAGACGACTTTCTCCATGACGCAGTATGCGGAGCTTTATATAAGGGAGATAATTCGTTTGCATGGGATTCCAGTTTCTATTGTGTCAGACAGGGATCCGAGGTTTACATCGTCCTTCTGGAAAAGTTTACATGCAGCCATGGGGACGAAATTGTTATTCAGTACTGCATTTCACCCTCAGACAGATGGCCAGTCTGAGCGAGTGATTCAGATATTAGAGGATTTGTTGAGAGCTTGTATGATTGATTTTCAATGGACTTGGGATTCTAAACTACCACTTGTGGAGTTTACCTACAATAATAGTTTTCAATCATCAATAGGTATGGTTCCTTATAAAGCTTTGTATGGACGAAAGTGCAGATCGCCAGTTCATTGGGATGAAGTTGGTGAGAGAACAGAACTTGGTCCAGAAATAGTTCAGCAGACTGCAGATGTGGTGGTTAAGATTTGTGACAGAATGAAGACCGCCCAGGGTCGTCAGAAGAGTTATGCTGATAAGAGAAGGAGAGATCTTGAATTTGCTGTAGGTGATCATGTATTTGTTAAGATAGCACCTATGAAGGGTGTTATGAGATTTGGGAAGAGAGGTAAGCTGAGTCCGAGATTTATTGGACCGTTCGAGATTCTTGACAGAGTTGGAACACTAGCTTATCGTGTAGCCCTACCGCCGAATTTGGCCGGAGTGCACAATGTATTTCACGTTTCGATGTTAAGGAAGTATCTAGCAAATCCTTCGCATGTTCTGAGCCATGAGCCATTGCAGTTGACTCCAGACTTGTCTTATGAGGAAAGACCGATTAAAATTTTAGACAGACAAGAGCGTAGACTTCGAAATAAGACGACTAAGTTAGTCAAAGTCCAGTGGCTGAATCAATCAGTGGAGGATGCCACTTGGGAAGCTGAAGCAGATATGAGAATCCGCTACCCAGAGTTGTTCGGTAAGACTTAATTTCAAGGACGAAATTTTTATAACGGGGGGAGATATTGTAAAGCCCAAAATAGTATACGTAAAATCCATGCATATATTTAATTTATGAAATTTATTATTTTAATTATTTATGTTTATTTAATGTATGTTAAAATATTTTCTAGAGTTTTATGTTTCAGGCGATTATTCGAGGCGAGATCGAGGAAAGGAGATAGGGACGATTTTTTTTAGTAACTTTTAATGCAGTATTTTATTTAAGATAAGGATGGAGTATTTTAAATAATTTAATTAATTTTAGTAATTTAAGAGCTTAATTATTTAAATGATTAATTGATTTTAAAATTTTAAAGTTGTAGTATTTGTGCATCTTATTTAAATTTAAAATTTATAATAGGGTTAATATGAGATTTATTTTAAATTAGTATGTTAAATGTTTTTAAATAGATTTTTTAGTATATTAAATACATATGTTACAATTGTTTATATATATGTAGGTATATATATATACACACATATATATATCAACACACAAGCACACACACTTTGACTCACACACACACTCACACATTTACACACACATATACACGTACACACACACAACACAAAACACAAAACAAAACATGCTATTAAACTTTTTGACTAAAGAGAAGGTTGTGTTTTTAAAACACTCATCTCTCAATTTATTTATTTCATTTTCAGTTGGTATCAGAGCCGACCTCTCTTAGTACAGTGTGGTTCGGGGACGAACCAAGCGGAAGCTGGTGGGCATGTGAGGCCCGTGGCCGAAGAGGGTGGGGGGTGATCGCCGGTGCCATCAGTTGCACGGACAATGAGCGGCTCCTGGCAGGCTTCTAGGTGGAGGGAACATGAATGAACTGACCCACACAGGAATGAGAGGGATTCCGAGACTATTCAATGTAATGGACTGTACAGTTGAAGAGGGCTTAAAAGATTTGATTGGTACTACTCATATCACGAAGGTATATCTTCTTTTTGGTAGCTCATCACATACGAACTCCAAAGTTAAGCGTGCTTGACTTGGGGCAATTTTGGGATGGGTGACCTCCTGGGAAGTTTCCCAGGGTGTGTGTGAGTGAGGACATAAGCACGCTGGAAAGACTCGTCTTGATACAGTGAGGACAGTCGTCGAATCTGGGGCGCTTCATTATGGCCACTGGAATGATTTATGACAGCAAGATGAAGCAACATCCCCCACGGTACAGCATATGTGTTCTCGGGTGGAACTTCGGGTTGTCATAGGCGTTTGCTTGGATTGTGGTTGGCCTAGGGCCCTTAGCCATGGTTCAAGCCACACCTTAGGATGTTGGGAAGAGTCTCTGGTCGGTGGTTCAAGCCCCAATGGCCATTAGCCTTGTAAAGGAAATGAAGCACGCACAGCTGCTGCCACTGAAATTGGACAGCAGCAGTGTTGCGGTTCAGGAGGCTTGTGCGAGTTCTTGGTTGGCTTTTAGCCCTTGGACTAGACAGTACCTCAATTAGTTAGGAATGTCATGTTTTTGGCCGTTTGTGATTTGGTTAAATTTAGAATTCGTACGAGAATTTACGGTGCAATGTGCCAAAGTGACTCTCGAAAGAGCGTTTCACGATTTTGGCCTCCATTCACTATTTTCGTGTATTACAGCCCTATGGTTATGTTTTCCAGTATATTAGGAGTATTTTAATCATGGCTAAATGATGGTTCAATGTTGGTTCGGGTTGGTATGAAGCCATGGTTGAATACTAAATTTGTTGGGCGTAATTGTCTCGTTTCTAGTTCGATTATGAAGTGTTGGTCAAGTTAAGATTATTTGCATGTTTTTCATGTTAGAATTAGGTCGCAACGAGCCTGGGAACGATCCAACTCATTCGGTAAAAATATGGTTATAATTATATTACGTGCATAAAATATAAAATGTTTATTTTTGAGATATATGCGATATGCCTTGTGGCCACCTTACGCTTATAAGATTGCTTCACCCGGTGACTTACGAACGGTTTATGATTATGTATGAGTACAGATATCCAGTCCAAGGGCTGTGATGATCTCTACCGCCTAGTATACTGTGGTTTAGTCTAATCAGACGTGCATGTTATGTTATGTTATGGGCCACTTGCGTAGAACATTATCTCTACAGGAAATTACGATATGATATGTTATGACAGAGCTCTATCGAGCAAAGCTTTTACGTATGATTTTTAGATATGCACGTATTTATAATTACTCACGACATGATTTCCCCCTTAGGCTTTACGATACGATATTTTTACGTTACACGAAATTTTATGATATATTTTACTTGTTATTCACGATATATGCATGCTGAGTCTTTAGACTCACTAGACTTGATTGTTGTAGGTACTGATGAGGTCGGGACAGAGGGCGAGGACCAGTGAGCTAGCTTGGGTCGGCAGTAGTAGGAACCTGATGACCTCATTTTTGTCATTTACTATTTATGCTCAAACTCCGTTTTTACTTTGACGAATTATTTTTAAGTTGTGGTTTGAAAACAATATTTGCTTCCACTGTTACATTAAACATTAAATCTTTTTATCAGTTTATTTTATGAATGAGGCATTATATTTATTTAAAAACTGAAAATTTTAAATTATTCCGCAAGTTTTCAAATACGAAATACGGGCCTCTACAAAAAATCTCTAAAAAATCTTCGCCCAATCTGAATCAGATCTCAAGGGCACGGACCCCTTGCATGCTTCAGGGAAGGGGTCTGTGTATATTCTGTCCAAAATTTATTCCGGGAAATACTGGACATGGACCCCGTGTAGAGGTTCGTCTCGGGGTCCGTGTAGACACTGGATTTCTCATTCTCGGAGGATAAATGACACAGACCCCGGGTATAGGTCCGGCATGGGGTCTGTGTAGGCATTGTATTTGTCTTCTTCAGGCTTCTAAGACACGGACCCTTACACGGGGTCCGTGTAAGGGTCTGGAGTAAGTCTTTGTAGAACCCGATAAATCAGACTACGTATAAATCATGCATAATTACTATTATTTAAATTAAAATGATTTTTCATACCTGCATGACGGTTTATTTTATTTTTAAAATTGTTAAGTCATGACCATTTATTTTTAAATCATAGAAGTTTAGTTTTATCTTTTCGGTTAAATACGCGAGGCCGGATTGGAGTTGGAGTATTGATATAAAATTTAATAATAAGAAAATATTCCTAGATTTAATTTAAGCCAATGAATAATTTAATTTAATGTAAAAGAATGTTTAAGGATTTATTCAATTAATTGGAGTTAAGTAGTAAATAAGTTCTTTTATGTCCAATAATTAATTTAAAAGCCTAAATTAAAATGTGTAATCAATGGGGATAAATTAATCTAGACCTATTTTAATTAAGAAATTGTAACTTAACATGATAGTAATTTATTTTAAGACCTAGCCATGCATGCAAGTAAAATTGCTATCCTAACTTAATTTATTAATTCACTAAAATACATAATAAGTGTTTAAAAAATTTAAGGAGTTAAAATTCAATAATTAAGCAATATTTTACCTCCATTTATTTAGAAAATTTCGGCCACCCCTTATAGGATTTAATCATGCTTGGCAACTCTCCATTCTTGATCCCTTCCTTATCCTTTCTTGGTATGATAATCCCTCACTTTTAAATCACCAATAATTAATTAATTAAGCAATATTCTTGCCTCCATTTTGATGAGGAAAATCGGCCATCACATCCACCAAATCACCCCTCAATCCATCATTATAGTATATCATTTCCTCATCTCCCATAGAACCAAGGATAGGAAGATTTGAATTGCCATTCTACCTCCCCATTTAATTAGTAAACTTCCCTTCATTCCCTTAGCATTCTCTCCACCCCTCACCTTCAAAATTCCAGAGAAAACCTGCAGAAAAACGTGAGCCATCAACAAAAAGAAACAAGAGAGAAAGAAAGTAAGAAAAGAAACTCCGTCTCCGTCGCGCCGTGTTCGTCATATTGATTTGTTTCTTTCGAAAACAAATTTTCAGGCATGTTTATATTGTTCTTTGCTCTCCAATCAAGTCATATAAATATTTTAAAACATTACATGAGCATGATTTTTGGGAAAAAACCGAAATGTTGACAGCAACTACACAAAAAAATTCTGCACAGATTTTTCGGCTTCCTTCATGCTTCACGGGTTGTGTTGTGTTTGTGATTTCAGGGATTGACTCGGTTCCAGGCGCTCAAGGCTGCATCTAGGCATGTACTAGGATGTGTTGGAATCATGTTGGTCCATTAGTTCAAGCCCCATCCACAATAGACGAAAAGACTTGACAGCAACGTCTTCAATCGTTGCGAGTTGAGTCTTGATTTTCGGATTCTTGATTGTCTAAGGCAAGTGTTCGAATCATGGTTGGTCCAAGGCCGGTAACCATGGTTATAACCTCTCCTTAGCATGTCTAGGACGTGACCAAGATGGCCTTTTAAGGCTTGAGTCATGGTCCCATCGGTTTTTAAAACAAAATATGCAAGTGACCCTCTGTTTCTCTTTTCTGATTTTGTGTGAGTGAGTTTCGAATTGTGGGTGTTGGATGGATCTTGGTTGGATTTTAGCCCTTAGCCATGGTTCATACAATATCTCATGATGTCTAGATCGAGCCATGGTTGATAATATGGCCACTGGAACGACACAAGACAACAAGCGATCCACACCATCGCATCGTACAGAATTTTTGTTTGGTGTTCTCGGTTTCAAGTTTCGGTTGTCCTAGGTGTTTTCTTGGATTGTGGTTGGCCTAGGGTCCTTAGATATGGTTCAAACCACACCTTAGGATGTTGGGAAGAGGCTCTGGTCGGTGGTTCAAGCCTCAATGATCATTACTCTCGTAAACGAACACAGCAAGCGCAGCTGCTGCCATCGCGCATTGGACAGCAGCAGGGCTTCGGTTCAGAGGTGGTGTTTGAGTTCTTGGTTGGCTTTTAGCCTATGGACTTGGACTGGACAGTACCTAAATGAGTTAGGAAGGTCATGTTTTTGGCCGTTAGTGATTTGGTAAAGTTTAGAAGTCGTACGAGGATTTACGGTGCAATGTGCCAAAGTGACTCTCGAAAGAGCGTTTTACGATTTTGGCCTCCATTCACATTTTTCGTGTATTACAGCCCTAGGGTCATGTTTTACAGTATTTTTGATGTATTTTAATCATGGCTAAACGATGTTTCAATGTTGGTTCGCGTTGGTACGAAGCCATGGTTCAATACTAAGTTTGTTGGGCGTAATTGTCTCGTTTTTAGTTCGATTATGAAGTGTTGGTCAAGTTAAGATTATTTGCATGTTTCTCATGTTAGAATTAGGTCACAGTGAGCTTCGGAACCTGTGAAGGGCCTAAAACTCCTTTCTTGAAAATTTGCGGAAAATTTAAAATTTTCTTTTTAAAAGAACTTAAATGGCCTCATTCATAAAATCAGTGGTGAATCAAGTTCAATATTTCAAAATATTGCAGCGGAAGAAAATTAAAGTTTTGCCAACAACAACGATTTAAAAAAAAAATATCCAACGACTGATAAAATTGTTTGCGAAGAAAATAACAACTGCTGCTCTGAGGTCCTCGGGTGCCACTACTGCCGACCTAAGCTGGCTCACTGGTCCCCGCCCTCGGCCCTTGCCTCATCAGTACCTACAACAATCAAGTCTAGTGAGCCTAAAGACTCATCATGCATAAATCGCATCTAACGAGTAAAAATCTGAATTTAAAATATGCATGTGATAAAATATCCTGTCCTGAGGCATACTGAAAATAATCTGTACTGAGCAATTATAATACGTGCATAACTAAACTGGAAATCACTGTAAAAATATTTGCTCCTTGGAGCCTGTACTGAAATATCTGGTAAAATTTTCTGTTGAGATTATGTTTTACGCCTGTGGCCACTGCACTAAGCTGAACTGATCGGTAACTGGCCACCGGGGAGGCTGAAACTGAACTGAGCTGGTCGGTCACTGGCGACCGGGTGGTACCATACTGAACTGATCGGTCACTGGCGACCGTATAAAATAACACTCCCACATAGTGAATGAACCATAAGCCATATCGCATAAATCTCAAAAATAATCATTTTCTGTTTAATGCACGTAAAATAATTAACTGGCATAATGAAAATTCCTGTAATTTTACCAACTGGATTGGATTGGATCGTTCCCAGGCTCGCTGCAACCTAACTGTGCCATGAAAAATATGCAATAGCTTAAACTTGACCAACTATGCAATTTACGTTCAAAAGATGCGACTATGACGCCTAATGACTTCGCATTTAATCATGACTCCGAGCCAACCTGAACCGACACTGAACTGACGTATAGTCATGATTAAAATACGCTGAAAAATCATAAAATAATGTTCCTAAAATGATAGGGTCGAAATCTAGGTGGAATGGAGGCCAAAACACGAAACGCTCTTTCGAGAGTCAATTTGGCACATTGCACCGTAAATTCTCGTACGACCTCAAAAATGATCCAAATGACAAACGGTCGAAAACATGACCTTCCTAACTCAATGAGGCACTGTCCAGTCCAAGGCCATGGGCTAAAAGCCAACCAAGAACTCGAACGAGCCTCTGAACCGACACAGCAACTTGCTGTAATTTCCAGCAGCTGCGACCTAGCTTGCATCGCGTCGTTTGCGAGACTTTTGGCCATTGGGGCTTGAACCACCGACCAAAGCCTCTCCACAACGTCCCAAGGAATGATTTGAACCATGGCTAAGGGCCCTAGGCCAGCCACAATTCGCCTCATTCCAGCAACCACCCGAAAGTTCTCACCGAGGGCCCTCATGCGTGCGTGTGTAGTGTTTATGCTATGATCGATGTCTTGCGTCGTTCCAGTGGCCATTTGATTGACCATGGCACGATCTAGACATCTAGGAGCATGATATGAACCATGGCTAAGGGCCATAGGCCAACCAAGATCCACACCAAGCCACAAAAGAAACGAACCATATGCTGAAAAATGGAAGGGCCGAATGGGGAAAGGGGCTGTTCTTGTTGATTATTTAAAAACCGATGAGCCATGGACCAAGCCACCAAAAGGGCAACTTCGTCACGTCTTAGACATGCTAGGGAAGTGATCCAACCATGGCTATAGGCCTTTGGGGCAGCCAAGATCAGATCCTTCCTCCATGACAACAAACTGAATTTTTCGAACAACATTTTCTGCACCTATGGGGACTTGCTGTCATTCTGAATTTCCAGCAAGCATGGGGCTGGTTTGAATGGACCAACATGGTCCTAATGCATCCTACTACATGTATACAAGCCGCCTTGGGAGCCTGGAGTCGATCCAATACCTGAAACTCACAAACCAAAAGAAATCGTGAAGCTTGCCAAGGAAATCGAAAATTCTGCATGTGTGGTTCCAAAATGTTTTGACATGTATCTCGGTTTTTGCTTGAATAAACATGATCATGTACTGAAAAATAAATGATAATATGACTTGATTGAGGTTTGAAAGAAATCTAGACATGCCTGGTTTCGTTTCGAAAGAAAACGAAAAGAAGAGACGAGACGGCGCGGAGGAGACGGAGTGGCTTGCTTCTCTACCTTTCTTGGCTCTCGATTTTTCTCCCTTTCTCCCTAGCTGTTATTCACGTTTTTTTCTACTGAAAAGGGGTCTTATTTTCGGTGGAGGTGGAGGGGGGAGTGATGGTTATGAAGGTGAGGAGAAGGGTGCACAAAAATAGGATCATATCAAGACCAAGTCTTCATGCATTTGAATTTTGAATTTTGAATTGCTATCAAATGATCTCTTGGGTGGTTCTAGACTATAGTGGCCGATTTATCATGCCAAACAAGGGTTAGGATAGTGGTCTAGTATTAATTAATTAAGGTGGAAAAATAGCTAAAAGAATTAGCATGCTAATCAACCAAGAATGGGTCAAAGGTGAGTTGGCAAGTCCTAGTTTGTTCTTCTAGGGGTGTGGCCGAAAATGCATGATAAATGGTAGGGGGAAAATTGATTATCTAGTAATTTAATAACCCTTAAAAACCTTACTAATCCTTTAATTAATTTAGCGAACTAACCCCTTAATTAAGTAACTTAAATGAGCTCATTTCTTAATCACCTCCAATAATTAAATTAAAGTCCTCAACTAACTTAAATAATTCCTTAAACTTCTTTTTTAACTTAAATGAACTTACTTGCTAGCTAAATTAACTTCTGGAAATATTTCTCAAATCTTAAATTCTATCTCAAAACTCCAACTCCGGTCCGGCCTCACTGAAAATACTGAAATGCTAAAAATCAATCTACTGAACTGAAATAATGAAATAATTAACTTCAAACAAATGCATTTAAAATAATCATGCAATGAAGTCAATTAAATTTAAAAATCTAGAATTACGCATGGCTTATACGTCTACTGACTTACGGGTTCTACAATCCTTCCCCCCTTAAATAAATTTCGTCCTCGAAATTAGAACTCACCGAATAACTCGGGGTATCGACTTCTCATCTCCGGCTCAGACTCCCACGTAGCTTCCTCCTCTGAATGGTTGAGCCATTTGACTTTGACTCGCTTAACCAACTTGTTCCGAAGTTTCTTCTCCTGTCTGTCTAGGATCTGCACGGGTCTCTCCTCATAAGATAAGTTCGGAGTAAGCTGCAACGGCTCGAAATTCAGCACATGCAAAGGATTTGCCATATACTTCCTCAGCATGGAGACGTGAAAGACATTGTGTACTCCGGCCAGATTTGGCGGAAGAGCCACACGATACGCTAGCGTCCCAACTCTGTCGAGGATCTCAAACGGTCCAATGAATCTCGGACTGAGCTTCCCTTTCTTGCCAAATCTCATGACACCCTTCATAGGTGCCACTTTCACGAAGACATGATCGCCCACTGCAAACTCTAACTCTCTCCTCCGCTGATCGGCATAACTCTTCTGTCGGCTCTGAGCAGTCCTCATCCTATCACGGATCTTGACTACTACATCTGCTGCCTGCTGAACAATCTCTGGACCCAACTCTGCTCTCTCTCCTACTTCATCCCAATGAACAGGAGATCTACACTTGCGGCCATACAGCGCCTCATACGGAGCCATACCTATGGACGACTGGAAACTGTTGTTATAGGTGAACTCTACCAATGGTAAGTTCGACTCCCAACTCCCAGAGAAATCAATGACGCAAGCACGGAGAAGATCCTCTAAGATCTGAATAACTCGCTCCGACTGTCCATCTGTCTGCGGATGGAAAGCTGTGCTAAACAGCAACTTCGTACCCATAGTCGAATGCAAACTCTTCCAAAACGAGGAAGTGAATCTGGGATCTCTGTCGGATACGATAGAAACTGGAATACCGTGGAGTCGGACTATCTCTCGGATATACATCTCTGCATACTGAACCATGGTGAAAGTCGTCTTAATAGGCAAGAAGTGCGCTGATTTGGTAAGACGATCTACAATCACCCAGATAGCATTCGATCCTCTGGCTGACCTCAGCAATCCGGTCACAAAGTCCATGGTAATGTTCTCCCACTTCCACTCGGGAATAGGAAGAGGCTTGAGCAAACCTGCTGGTCTCTGATGCTCGGCCTTCACTAACTGGCAAGTCAGGCACTCGGATACAAAACGCCTGATGTCCTTCTTTATCCCTGGCCACCAATACAATAGCTGCAGATCTTTGTACATCTTCGTACTCCCAGGGTGAATGGAGTACGGGGACGTATGGGCCTCTGATAAGATATCTGCTCGGATAGAATAACTGCTAGGAACCCATATCCTATCTCGGTATCTCACAATACCGTCGCTGACTGTATACAAAACACTGCCCTTGGCTTCATCTCTCTTCTTCCACTGTGCCAACTGCTCATCTGCTGCCTGACCGCTGCGAATACGGTCAAAAAGGGAAGACTGAATGGTCAAGGTAGATAAACGAGGAACTCTACCTCGTGGATAAGTCTCAAGATCAAACCTCTGCATCTCAATCTGAAGAGGTTTCTGCATCGTCAAATGATCCATCACTGCGACTTTCCTGCGCAAAGCATCCGCAACTACATTAGCTTTACCCGGGTGGTAGCTAATGTCACAATCGTAGTCTTTCACAAGCTCCAACCAACGCCTCTGACGCATGTTCAGCTCCTTCTGCGTAAAGAAATACTTGAGGCTCTTATGGTCGGTAAAGATCTGACACTTCTCCCCATACAGATAGTGCCTCCAAATCTTCAAAGCAAAATCTACGGCCGCTAACTCTAGATCATGGGTAGGGTAATTCTTCTCGTGGATTTTCAGCTGTCGAGAAGCATACGCTATCACTCTCCCATGCTGCATCAAAACTGCACCTAAACCAAGCTTCGAAGCATCGGTATAAAGGACAAACTCGCCGGGTCCTGATGGCATGGCCAAAACTGGTGCTGAAATAAGAGCTTGCTTCAAAGTATCGAAGCTCTTCTGACACTCCTCGCTCCACACAAACTTTACATTTTTCTTGGTCAGTGCTGTGAGTGGAACGGCGATAGAGGAGAATCCCTGGATGAATTTCCTGTAATATCCTGCTAGCCCAAGAAAACTGCGGATCTCTGATGCATTCTGAGGCACAACCCAATCTCTGACTGCTACAACTTTCGCCGGGTCTACCTCAATGCCACTGCTAGAAACAATGTGGCCCAAGAACGCCACCTTCTCTAACCAGAATTCGCACTTACTGAACTTTGCGAATAGTTTATGTTTCTGCAATGTCTGCAACACTGTGGTCAGATGCCTGCTGTGCTCCTCCCGATTCTTGGAGTAGACGAGAATGTCATCTATGAACACTATCACAAACTGGTCGAGGTACGGCTGAAATACGCGATTCATGAGATCTATGAAGATCGCTGGCGCATTCGTCAGACCGAACGGCATCACAAGGAACTCGTAGTGACCATAACGAGTCCTGAAAGCTGTCTTCGAAACATCAGCACCTCTCACCCTCAACTGGTGATAACCGGAACGCAGATCTATCTTGGAGAAAATCGAAGCTCCCTGCAACTGGTCAAACAGATCCTCAATCCTCGGCAGTGGGTATTTATTCTTCACTGTAACCCTGTTCAACTCCCGGTAGTCAATGCAAAGCCTCATTGTGCCATCCTTCTTTTTCACAAATAAGACTGGCGCGCCCCATGGAGAAAAGCTCGGGCGAATGAACTCCTTGTCGAGAAGTTCCTGGATCTGCTTCTTAAGCTCTGCCATCTCTGTCGGTGCTAGACGGTACGGCGCTTTGGATATCGGAGCCGTACCTGGCATAAGCTCAATGGAAAACTCCACCTCTCTCTCTGGTGGCATACCAGAGACGTCTTCGGGAAAAACGTCTAAGAAATCTCTGACAACCGGAACATCTGAGGCTGACTGGCTGGGTTCCTCGGGGACAGATAAAAAGGTTGCTAGAAATGCCCGACACCCTCTATGCATGAGTTTCCTAGCCTGAACATAAGAAATAATGCGCGGTAAAGGAAAGTACCTGTCCGGCTCAAATAAGAACTGCTCCATTCCAGGCGGTCGGACAAGAACAGATCTCCGCTGGAAGTCTATCAACACTCTGTTCCTCAATAGCCAGTCCATCCCTAGGATGATGTCAAATTCTGGCATCGGTAGGACGATCAGATCCGCATAAACAAGATTACCGTGCAGCTCAAGGTCTATATCTCGTATAACATTGGTAGCTGCCATCTCCTCGCCTGACGGCAACACTACTGAAAAGGCTGTATCTAGCCCAATGGTCTGGATCTTGAGAAAGTTTGCAAAGATCTCCGAAATAAACGAGTGAGTGGCCCCTGAATCTATCAAGGCCTTGGTAGCGGAACCAGATATAAAAATTCTCCCTGAAAGAGCGGAGCTCTAAGTTGAATCCCACTACAAGATCTAAACTTATAGACATGCAAAGGTCTAGGTTCCTCTAGCTTAATTCCTCTGAAATAAATCTGAGTAGAGCATGCAATCCTATAACAGTTCTAAGTTCAAAATCTAAATCCCGATTCCCAAAATGCTGAAATTCGAAGAATAACTTAAAGTTTAAAGGTACCTGTCAACAACATAGTCTCCGGGTTGGTTTCCGCGGCATGGAAAGCAAAAACTCTGCCTTGGGTAGGCAGATTCCTCTGAGGGCACTGCAGCAACATGTGGTCTAGACTGCCACACTTAAAACACTTTCCTGAGCCAGCCATACATGCTCCAGGATGGCGACGTCAGCACCTGGGACAAACTGGGTGCTCCTGAGTCCTCGGGGCTGGGCGTCCCCGCTGCTGCTGCTGCTGCTGCTGGCCTCGGTTCCTGGGAGGTCCATGAAAAGGCCTCTTATTCTGCTGCTGATGCTGATGAGGAGGAGGGCGGTGTGGTGCCTGGACTGGGCGCTTGCCCTGGCGATCCCTCTCGATATCCCGCAGATCCTGCTCTGCGGCTAAGGCCTTGGAGACGGCAACCTCATAAGTAGCAGGGTCAGATACCCTAACATCCCGGCGCAAGATCGGCCGTAAACCCACCAGGAAGTGCATCAGCTTGGCTCTGGCATCATTCGCTATCAGGGGCACAAAGTGACAGCCCCTCTCGAACTTACGGATAAACTCCGTAACCGACATATCCCCCTGTCTCAGACTCATGAACTCGGTGGTCAGCCTGGTGCGAACCTCCTCAGCAAAATACTTGGAGTAGAAAACCTCCGTAAAGCGGGTCCAAGAAAGTGTAGCCAATGTCAGGGCTACCGAAGCTCCTTCCCACCATAAGCGGGCGTCTCCAGTGAACAAGTAGGTGGCACATCGGACTCGGTCTGCATCTCCCAGCTCCATAAAATCGAAGATAACCTCGAGGGATTTGATCCATCCCTCGGCAACCATGGGGTCAGATGTCCCAGAGAATTCCTTCGGGCGCATCTTCATGAATCGCTCATAAACAGCCTCGGGCCCTGTCGGCCTGGCTGCGGCTGCGGCTACGGCTGCGGCATTGCCCCCCGCAAACTGTGCGAAGAACTGTGCCATCCCATCTAACATCTGGGCACTCATGTCCGGTGGGGGCGGTGGAGGAGGTGGTAGGTCTCCCTCCGGTCTATGCTCCTCTCTGTCCTCTCGGTGAGGCTCCACCTCTCTGTTGCGCTCTAAAATGCGTCTAGGGGGCATACTGTTCCAACATAACCCATACGTAACTAACATGCATAATTCCATAATTTATTTTAAATGAACTCTAAAATACTGAAAATCTGGAAGCATGCTGACAAAATACATGCTTTAACTAAAATGCTGAACAAAATGCTGAACTGAAAAACTTACAGACCAAAGGCGTGGCTTCGTGAGCTTCTCGCGGTCAGTAGTAGTGAAACCCTATACAGAACCACCGCTCTGATACCAACTGTGAAGGGCCTAAAACTCATTTCTTGAAAATTTGCGGAAAATTTAAAATTTTCTTTTTAAAAGAACTTAAATGGCCTCATTCATAAAATCAGTGGTGAATCAAGTTCAATATTTCAAAATATTGCAGCGGAAGAAAATTAAAGTTTTGCCAACAACAACGATTTAAAAAAAAATTATCCAACGACTGATAAAATTGTTTGCGAAGAAAATAACAACTGCTGCTCTGAGGTCCTCGGGTGCCACTACTGCCGACCTAAGCTGGCTCACTGGTCCCCGCCCTCGGCCCTTGCCTCATCAGTACCTACAACAATCAAGTCTAGTGAGCCTAAAGACTCAGCATGCATAAATCGCATCTAACGAGTAAAAATCTGAATTTAAAATATGCATGTGATAAAATATCCTGTCCTGAGGCATACTGAAAATAATCTGTACTGAGCAATTATAATACGTGCATAACTAAACTGGAAATCACTGTAAAAATATTTGCTCCTTGGAGCCTGTACTGAAATATCTGGTAAAATTTTCTGTTGAGATTATGTTTTACGCCTGTGGCCACTGCACTAAGCTGAACTGATCGGTAACTGGCTACCGGGGAGGCTGAAACTGAACTGAGCTGGCCGGTCACTGGCGACCGGGTGGTACCATACTGAACTGATCGGTCACTGGCGACCGTATAAAATAACACTCCCACATAGTGAATGAACCACAAGCCATATCGCATAAATCTCAAAAATAATCATTTTCTATTTAATGCACGTAAAATAATTAACTGGCATAATGAAAATTCCTGTAATTTTACCAACTGGATTGGATTGGATCGTTCCCAGGCTCGCTGCAACCTAACTGTGCCATGAAAAATATGCAATAGCTTAAACTTGACCAACTATGCAATTTACGTTCAAAAGATGCGACTATGACGCCTAATGACTTCGCATTTAATCATGACTCCGAGCCAAACTGAACCGACACTGAACTGACGTATAGTCATGATTAAAATACGCTGAAAAATCATAAAATAATGTTCCTAAAATGATAGGGTCGAAATCTAGGTGGAATGGAGGCCAAAACACGAAACGCTCTTTCGAGAGTCAATTTGGCACATTGCACCGTAAATTCTCGTACGACCTCAAAAATGATCCAAATGACAAACGGTCAAAAACATGACCTTCCTAACTCAATGAGGCACTGTCCAGTCCAAGGCCATGGGCTAAAAGCCAACCAAGAACTCGAACGAGCCTCTGAACCGACACAGCAACTTGCTGTAATTTCCAGCAGCTGCGACCTAGCTTGCATCGCGTCGTTTGCGAGACTTTTGGCCATTGGGGCTTGAACCACCAACCAAAGCCTCTCCACAACGTCCCAAGGAATGATTTGAACCATGGCTAAGGGCCCTAGGCCAGCCACAATTTGCCTCATTCCAGCAACCACCCGAAAGTTCTCACCGAGGGCCCTCATGCGTGCGTGTGTAGTGTTTATGCTATGATCGATGTCTTGCGTCGTTCCAGTGGCCATTTGATTGACCATGGCACGATCTAGACATCTAGGAGCATGATATGAACCATGGCTAAGGGCCATAGGCCAACCAAGATCCACACCAAGCCACAAAAGAAACGAACCATATGCTGAAAAATGGAAGGGCCGAATGGGGAAAGGGGCTGTTCTTGTTGATTATTTAAAAACCGATGAGCCATGGACCAAGCCACCAAAAGGGCAACTTCGTCACGTCTTATACATGCTAGGGAAGTGATCCAACCATGGCTATAGGCCTTTGGGGCAGCCAAGATCAGATCCTTCCTCCATGACAACAAACTGAATTTTTCGAACAACATTTTCTGCACCTATGGGGACTTGCTGTCATTCTGAATTTCCAGCAAGCATGGGGCTGGTTTGAATGGACCAACATGGTCCTAATGCATCCTACTACATGTATACAAGCCGCCTTGGGAGCCTGGAGTCGATCCAATACCTGAAACTCACAAACCAAAAGAAATCGTGAAGCTTGCCAAGGAAATCGAAAATTCTGCATGTGTGGTTCCAAAATGTTTTGACATGTATCTCGGTTTTTGCTTGAATAAACATGATCATGTACTGAAAAATAAATGATAATATGACTTGATTGAGGTTTGAAAGAAATCTAGACATGCCTGGTTTCGTTTCGAAAGAAAACGAAAAGAAGAGACGAGACGGCGCGGAGGAGACGGAGTGGCTTGCTTCTCTACCTTTCTTGGCTCTCGATTTTTCTCCCTTTCTCCCTAGCTGTTATTCACGTTTTTTTCTACTGAAAAGGGGTCTTATTTTCGGTGGAGGTGGAGGGGGGAGTGATGGTTATGAAGGTGAGGAGAAGGGTGCACAAAAATAGGATCATATCAAGACCAAGTCTTCATGCATTTGAATTTTGAATTTTGAATTGCTATCAAATGATCTCTTGGGTGGTTCTAGACTATAGTGGCCGATTTTATCATGCCAAACAAGGGTTAGGATAGTGGTCTAGTATTAATTAATTAAGGTGGAAAAATAGCTAAAAGAATTAGCATGCTAATCAACCAAGAATGGGTCAAAGGTGAGTTGGCAAGTCCTAGTTTGTTCTTCTAGGGGTGTGGCCGAAAATGCATGATAAATGGTAGGGGGAAAATTGATTATCTAGTAATTTAATAACCCTTAAAAGCCTTACTAATCCTTTAATTAATTTAGCGAACTAACCCCTTAATTAAGTAACTTAAATGAGCTCATTTCTTAATCACCTCCAATAATTAAATTAAAGTCCTCAACTAACTTAAATAATTCCTTAAACTTCTTTTTTAACTTAAATGAACTTACTTGCTAGCTAAATTAACTTCTGGAAATATTTCTCAAATCTTAAATTCTATCTCAAAACTCCAACTCCGGTCCGGCCTCACTGAAAATACTGAAATGCTAAAAATCAATCTACTGAACTGAAATAATGAAATAATTAACTTCAAACAAATGCATTTAAAATAATCATGCAATGAAGTCAATTAAATTTAAAAATCTAGAATTATGCATGGCTTATACGTCTACTGACTTACGGGTTCTACAGAACGATCCAACTCATTCGGTAAAAACATGGTTATAATTATATTACGTGCATAAAATATAAAATGTTTATTTTTGAGATATATGCGATATGTCTTGTGGCCACCTTACGCTTATGGGATTGCTTCACCCGGTGACTTACGACCGGTTTACGATTATGTATGGGTACGGATATCCAGTCCAAGGGCTTTGATGATCTCTACCGCCCAATATACTGTGGTTTAGTCTGATCAGACGTGCATGTTATGTTATGTTATGGGCCACTTGCGTAGAAACATTATCTCTACAGAAAATTACGATATGATATGTTATGACAGAGCTCTATCGAGCAAAGTTTTTACGTATGATTTTCAGATATGCACGTATTTATAATTACTCATGACATGATTTTCCCTTACGCTTTACGATACGATATTTTTACGTTACACGAAATTTTATGATGTATTTGCTTGTTATTCACGATATATGCATGCTGAGTCTTTAGACTCACTAGACTTGATTTTTGTAGATACTGGTGAGGTCGGGACCTAGGGCGGGGACCAGTGAGCTAGCATGGGTCAGCAGTAGAAGGAACCCGATGACCTCATGCTTCAGTTTATTTATCTTTTTATGCACAAAACTCATTCTCATCATGTTGAATTATTATAAGTTGTGGGTTTGAAAACGATAATTTCTTCCGCTATTAATTTAACGTTAAATCTTTTTATCAGTTCATTTTATGAATGAGGCATGTTATTTATTTAAAGGGAAAAATTTTAAATAATTCCGCAAATTTTCAAATACGAAATACGGGCCTCTACAATCGTTGTGCTATTTTCCTATTTTTCCGGGTATTTCTGAGATGGCATTGCGAAGCTTGACTTTCTTTCCCTTTCGCTGGCTTTTATTATCTTTTGGTCAAACCTGCAAATAGCAATAATAAAACGAATTAAGGGCAAAAATCGGAATAAAAACGCCAAATATGCACGAATAAGACAAAATAAAGTTCCTAAAACGCTATATAATTCGTGCTTATCAACTCCCCCAGACTTAACCTTTGTTCGTCCTCGAACAAATCAGACATCAAAAAAAGATGAGACATATCTTAGATTCAGAACTCAAGTAATACAATCAAAACTTTTCAATTTATCAATTTTTATCACCCCCAGTCAAAAGATCATGCTTCGAATATCACAAGATTCGTGTTCATCGCAATTTAAGATTCAAACATTATCTAGTGAAGATCAACAGAACGAGATGTGTGTAGTGTGCAAGTCAGAACTCATACTCATCAACAGCTACTTGGTTTCAGGATCACTTATATTCATCATCATTCATTTTTTTTATAACATAAGTTTACCTTGCACAAATTTACCATCAATGAGCAAACATCTGACCACGTGCATGGAATGAAATGTCAATACAAAACTGGTTCATGTCTGACTCTCTCCTTGAAACTACGACTCTTCTCATTCAATACTAGTCATGAAACGGTTTCCCGGGTGATCCAAAATCTAACAAATTAATCTGTTTATCAAGTAAAACACGATTTCTCTATCTAGATATAATCTCATCCTACGTGAAAAATGTTGTTATGTGCTGTGCAACGATGCGAACAAAACTGACCCACCCCCGCTATAATGCCCGAGATTTTAATTCTGTTAATCTGAGATTATTGATTATGAACTGATGTGATTATAGCCGGGCCATTCCGAGACCAGATTGGGCAAAGCATAGGAATTACAAAAATGTTGGACCGAAAGTTCGGCGCCCGGGTGGTAGTTTTTGACCGCCCGAGCGCCCCTAAATAACAAGGGAGGAGCGAACATTCTGCGCCCGGGCGGAAATTCATGACCGCCCGAGCGCCATTGTATAATACACGAGGGCCGAACATCATATATATATATATATATTTATATATATGTATATTACAATTCTTTAGAAAGGAAAAAGGGAAGGAACCGAGAGCTAGGGAAAGCTTCCAATCTTTCTATACTAGAATTCTATTTGTGCGAAAATCCGCTCGTTAGATTTTGAATCCGACTTCAGTACCGTGTTCTTATCGACGAGAGCTTCAACTGGACGTAAGTTTTGTTACGTTTTGTTATCATTTGAAATTATGATACTGCCAGAATCGAATATGATTCATATATGGTGTTCTCGATATGTTAGACATCGTATAATCGAAACTTGATTGAAGAACAGATAGCGTATGGAATTGTTATTATTTTTAGATTTGATTTGATTGAGATTGATATCAGATTTGTGTTGTATCGATTATGAGTTGTGGTAATTGATATCTGTTGATATTATATTGACGGGGATATTCAGATTGTTCCGTTATGCCGTTGATTTTGAGTTAGATTCAGATTGATCAGATTCGGTATTGATTTGAGCAGTATATTGATATTGTACTTCTTGATATTGTCATTGCCAGATTGAGTATTGACAGAGTTTGAATTCCAGACTTGAACGTTGTCAGAACTACTATTAAAGAAAGGTATAAGTCAATGTCGAACCGGGAGAATGACTCGAGTCTGAAATACTTGAGTTTCCCTGTAATAGCCAAGCCTGGTGAACGGTATGGTTTAAGTTTTCGTATGTTTATGGATTATTTGGTTTAGATGTTAAGAGTTGTGATTATGGGTCATAGTATTGTTGGTTATTATTGTTTTGTGGCATTGTTGATATTAGTTGATGGTAGTTGTATTGTATCAGCGTTGCGATTCGATTTTAGTTGCATAAGAGTTTGTTTTGGCCAGACCAGACCGCATCCGCGGTATTTGAGCAGCGCCCCCGCGGTCTTTATTGCAGCATTTTTGGTGGATTGCCGAACAGACACCGCACCCGCGGTAAGTTTTGTACCGCACCCGCGGTCGTCAGTTTCAGAATTTTGGTTGTATTGCCGTAGGCACACCGCACCCGCGGTGCATGTTGGAGCGCACCTGCGGTCGATGAATAGTGAAAGCGTGTTTTCGAGAATTTTAATGATATAAGGCATAGATTTGTTCACTTTTCCTCATTCTTTTCCCCTCATTCTCGATTCTTCTCCTCAAGTGAAGGCTAGGGTTCCATTTCCTTTCACATCATCTCTTTGATTCTTGCATCTTGTTGGAGTTTTGTGTTGAGAGCAAGGTTTACTTGGGTTCAAGGAAGCTAAGGTAAGCTTTTGGTTTAGTTTATTCTTGGTTTTGGTGTTGGGAGAAATAATGGGTTTGGTGATTGTGTTGGTTTTATGGATTAATTGTTATGGGTTTATGATTATTGAGATGTTGATGGTGTATTTCATGATTTATTGTTGTAGGTTGTGTACCAAGAGATATATTCTAGGTTCCAAGTGGTTGTAAGTGGAATTTCATTCCTTGTGCTCACATGATAGTATATATATGGTGTTTCAAAGGTTTTATCATGTTATTCCCTTCCATTTGATTCATATTATGTATTGATATACTTGGTTGTATATTAGAGGCAATTGAATGTCTCAATTGTGAAAAAGGGAATACAAAAGAAAGAGTCTTCAAAGTGTTTGTTTAAATGCCCAAGAGAGAGTTCAAATGATTTATGGATTGATTGATACCTAGTCAGAGATTGCATGCAATTAGTTGATCAACGACCATAGGCTTATATCCCTCAGAGTTATCGATGTATATCGATGGGATATAGGTACAGAGACAGAGATACTATATAGATATCAATCCAACAGAGAAAAGAGAAATACCATCTTATTGTTATATTATACTATGTTATTCATGTTTCAGAGTTGATGGTATTTAATGTTTTCAAAGTCATGTTTTACAAAGTATGATATATGTATCCATTGCTATGTAAGAGTTCCACTTGCTGAGTTTTATACTCATTCCAGTTATTTCATGTGATGCAGATAAGAGCGAAGGGCCGGGACGTTGATTGTGGGCCGGAGTCATATGCATATAGAGAAGGAAGAAAGAAAACTATTTCGATAGAATTTTTGACATGATCACAAAAATGATATTTTGTATTTTTGTTGTATCATTTGATTGATCATGTATACTTTTGATTATACATTGACATGTATTTTAAATCCTTCTTTCTTTTTATTAAATTTTAAATTAATTCCGCTGTTATTTTATTAAAACCGGTCGAGGGTGTTACATTTAGTGGTATCAGATCACCGTTCTTCGGACCAATGCATATGACTTCGTCTACTTTCAACAGTCCGAGTATGTCTTCTTCTACATCTATTCATTGTTATCTATTGATATGTATTGTGTGAGCACATTGTAGGAGTTATGCCTCCTAAGAGAAAGGCCGCAGAGGGTGAGGATAGTTCTTCCTCTAGAGTTGTCGATGAGTTCGGCAAGTTGTTGAAAGAGCAAGCTAAGGTCCACAGTGAGCAGATCCAACAGTTACTACGTTTGCAAGGTACAAGTCAAGGTAGAGGTCAAGTGAGAGGCCAAGTGGCACAAGCAATCGGTACTGATGGGATCTTTACTGCTTTCAAGAGAATGGATCCGCCGGAATTTGCAGGAAGCACTGATCCGTTGATGGCCGTAGAATAGGTCAAGGCACTTGAGGCTATTTTTGATCAACTCAACTATGGGGACAAAGACAGAGTTGGATGTGCAGTGTTCATGTTAGTCAAGGCTGCACGCATTTGGTGGAATGCTACCAAGGTTAGTGTGGATGTTCCGGCATTGAAGTGGTCAGAGTTCACTGATCTTTTCTATGACAAGTACTTCCCAGACGCACTTCGAGCTAGGAAAGTGACTGAGTTCTTGGAGCTTCGACAGGGAGGTATGAATGTTAATGAGTACATTCTGAAATTCGAGGAGGGCTGTCTGTTTGCCCCGTATATTGCTTCCAATGACAAAGACAAAGGTGCTCATTTCATTAGAGGCCTTAGAGCAGAAATCAGAAGGGACATTAATATGTCAAAGGCAGTGACATTCAAAGAGATTGTAGCTAAGGATTTGTTGGCCGAGCAAGATGAGAAAGACATTGCCAGAGAGAGACAAGCGAGGCAGCAGGCCATTGCGCAAAGAGGCCAGGGTTTGAACCAAAGAGGAAAGGGCAATTTCAAGGGGAAAGGCAAGTTAGAGTCGAGTCCTAAACCACCGGCAGTTCCATTTGATCCCGAGAAGCCATTGTGTCCCAAGTGCGGTAGGCATCATCGGGGAGAGTTCAGATTTTGTACTCATACTTGCTACAGATGTGGCACTGCAGACCATATTGCCAAGGATTGTCCAAGAGGGGCGAGTAAAGAGAAGGTGCAGGGACGCATCTTTACCATGACAAAGGAAGGTATAAACCATGATTCTTCTGTGATCTCTAGTACTATTTTAATTTCAGGCAGAGTAGCTACGACATTGATTTATATAGGTGCTACTCATTCTTTTATGTCTGAACTATTTTTGAGATCTTTGGGTATAGTTCCTTTTGTTCTTCCCCTCCAGTTTAATGTTGTATTGTCTTCGGGGGATGTGTTGTGCCCGACATCAATTGGGTATGCGTGCTCTGTTCAAATTGATGAGCGAGTGGTTTATGCTGATTTGATTGTTATCCCGATGGTTGCGTTTGATATTATACTTGGCATGGATTGGCTATCAACCTATCGTGCAGTGATTGATTGCGTTGCTAAGACGGTGAAATTTGCAGATGATGGCAATAGGGAAGGTATGCTCGCCAGTGCAGGTACTTCGCTGGTCCTTCCTTTTATTTCATGTCTTGAGACTAAGAAGTTGTTGTTTAGAGGTTGTGATGGGTTTTTGGCTTTGATTGTGGATGTGGATAGAATTGTGAAATTGAATATTGATGATATTGATGTGGTGAGAGAGTTCCCTGATGTTTTTGAGGATGATGTGCCGGGTTTGCCGCCGGACAGAGATGTGGAGTTTGTGATTGATCTAGTTCCAGGTACGGTTCCTATTTCTAAGGCTCCGTATAGAATGGCCCCAACAGAGATGAAAGAGTTGAAGACGCAGTTTCAGGATCTTTTGGATAAAGGTTTCATTCGGCCGAGTTCTTCGCCTTGGGGAGCTCCGGTTCTATTTGTCAAGAAGAAAGATGGATCTTTGCGGCTGTGTATTGATTACAGAGAGATCAACAAAGTGACTATCAAGAATAAATATCCGTTGCCACGGATAAATGATCTTTTTGACCAACTGCAAGGGGCTACCGTGTTTTCGAAGATTGATCTGCGATCTGGCTATTATCAGTTGAAAGTTAGGGAGTATGATATCCCTAAGACGACGTTTCGGACCAGGTATGGTCATTATGAATTTCTTGTGATGTCTTTTGGTCTGACTAATGCTCCTTCAGTCTTCATGGATCTGATGAACCGAGTGTTCAAGCCGTATTGGGATAGCTTTGTCATTGTTTTCATCGATGACATATTGATTTATTCCAAGACCAGAGAGCTTCATTCAGAGCACCTCAGAGTTGTTCTTCAGTTGTTGAGAGAGAAGCGGTTGTATGCTAAGTTGAAGAAATGTGAGTTCTGGTTGGAGCAGATTTCTTTCTTAGGCCATGTTGTCTCGAAGAATGGTATAGCGGTTGATCCAGTGAAAATCGAGAAGATTCAGAAATGGCCTATCCCTACCACTGTATCAGAGGTACGCAGTTTTCTTGGTTTGACGGGTTGTTATCGTCGTTTTATTTCAGATTTCTCCAAGATTGCCCTGCCGTTAACCAATCTGACGAGGAAGACTGTGAAGTTTGAGTGGTCCAATGAATGCCAAAGTGGATTTCAAGAGTTGAAAGATAAGTTGACGTCAGCTCCTGTACTTGCATTGCCCAGTGGTTTAGAGGATTTTGTTGTTTATACCGATGCGTCGAAGAAGGGCCTCGGTGCAGTGCTGATGCAACGTGGAAAGGTTATAGCCTATGCTTCTCGCCAGTTGAAGGACTACGAGAAAAATTATCCTACGCATGATCTGGAACTGGCAGCTGTGGTTTTCGCCCTGAAAATCTGGAGACATTACTTATATGGCGAAAAGTGTGAAATTTTCACGGACCACAAGAGTTTGAAGTATTTGTTTTCTCAGAAAGAACTCAATATGCGACAAAGACGGTGGTTAGAGCTTGTCAAAGATTATGATGTGACGATTAGTTATCACCCAGGGAAGGCAAATGTTGTAGCAGATGTTTTGAGCCATAAGTCAAGTTCTTCTTTGAATTCTTTGATTCAGAAGCCATTGTTGTTAGATTTGCAGCGAGAAGAGATAGCTTTGGTTGTTCCGGGGACCATTGCTCGCTTTTCAACATTGGCCATTCGGGCTACATTGACGGACATGATCCGTAGAGAGCAGGTCAATGATTTACAGTTGACAGAGTTGAGAGCTAGAGCAGAGGAGAGAGGTAATTCAGAGTTTGGATTGAATGGAGATGGTTTGGTGACTTTCAGAGGCCGTATATGTATTCCTGTTGGTGATGATATTCGATGAGACGTCTTGACAGAGGCACATACCGCGCCATACTCGATACATCCAGGCAGCACCAAGATGTATCAGGATCTTTGTAGACTCTATTGGTGGCCAGGTATGAAGAAAGATATTGCCATGTTTATTTCTCAGTGCCTAACTTGTCAGCAGGTGAAAATCGAGCATCAGAGACCTGCTGGGACATTGCTGTCATTACCGATTCCTCAATGGAAATGGGAGCATATTACGATGGACTTCGTGAGTGGTCTTCCAAGGACGCAGAAAGGTTTTAACTCTATTTGGGTTATTGTTGATCGGTTGACAAAGTCAGCGCATTTTCTTCCAGTCAAGACGACGTATTCTATGAACCAGTATGCTGAAGAGTACATAGCAGAGATTGTTAGACTTCATGGTGTTCCTGTGTCGATCGTGACCCTAGATTTAATTCAGAGTTTTGGAAGAGTTTGCACAGAGCGATGGGTACACGGTTAGCATTCAGTACAACATATCACCCCCAGAGTGATGGTCAATCAGAGAGAGTTATTCAGATTCTAGAGGATATGCTCAGAGCTTGTACTATTGATTATCCTGATAGCTGGGATTTTAAATTGCCTCTTGTTGAGTTCACGTACAATAATAGCTACAAAGCGACGATTGGCATGGCACCGTATGAAGCACTTTATGGCAGAAAGTGTAGATCGCCCTTGTATTGGGACGAGATTGGTGAGAGGAAGATGTTGGGTCCAGAGTTGGTCCAACAGACAGCTGATGTTGTTGCTGTTATTCGAGAGAGAATGAAGACAGCACAGTCGAGACAGAAGAGTTATGTTGATGTGCGTCGTAGGCCGTTGCAGTTTGAGGTTGGCGATCATGTGTTCTTGAAGATAGCACCTCTTAAGGGTGTGATGCGGTTTGGCAAGAAGGGAAAGTTGAGTCCGAGATTTATTGGCCAATTTGAGATCTTGGATAGAGTTGGTGATCGAGCTTACAGGTTAGCCCTACCGCCAGATCTTGACAGAGTTCATAATGTTTTTCATGTCTCCATGGTCAGGAAGTATATTGCGAATCCTTCCCATGTTCTTCGCCATGAGCCATTGGATTTGACGTCGAATTTGACGTACCAAGAGATTCCAGTCCAGATTCTGGATCGCAAAGTTAAAGTGTTGAGAAACAAAGAGATCGGCATTGTTAAAGTCCTTTGGAGGAATCATTTGATTGAAGAAGCCACGTGGGAACCAGAGGATGCAATGATAGAGAAGTATCCTGAGTTGTTTGCGCAGTGACGTCAATTTCGAGGACGAAATTCCTCTAAGGAGGGGAGATTGTAATAGCCAAGCCTGGTGAACGGTATGGTTTAAGTTTTCGTATGTTTATGGATTATTTGGTTTATATGTTAAGAGTTGTGATTATGGGTCATAGTATTGTTGGTTATTATTGTTTTGTGGCATTGTTGATATTAGTTGATGGTAGTTGTATTGTATCAGCGTTGCGATTCGATTTTATTTGCATAAGAGTTTTTTTTGGCCGAGACCAGACCGCACCCGCGGTATTTGAGCAGCGCCCCCGCGGTCTTTATTGCAGCATTTTGGTGGATTGCCGAACAGACACCGCACCCGCGGTGTGATAGTTACCGCACCCGCGGTGGAGGCACCGCACCCGCGGTAAGTTTTGTACCGCACCCGCGGTCATCAGTTTCAGAATTTTGGTTGTATTGCCGTAGGCACACCGCACCCGCGGTGCATGTTGGAGCGCACCTGCGGTCGATGAATAGTGAAAGCGTGTTTTCGAGATTTTAATGATATAAGGCATAGATTTGTTCACTTTTCCTCATTCTTTTCCCCTCATTCTCGATTCTTCTCCTCAAGTGAAGGCTAGGGTTCCATTTCCTTTCACTTCATCTCTTTGATTCTTGCATCTTGTTGGAGTTTTGTGTTGAGAGCAAGGTTTACTTGGGTTCAAGGAAGCTAAGGTAAGCTTTTGGTTTAGTTTATTCTTGGTTTTGGTGTTGGGAGAAATCATGGGTTTGGTGATTGTGTTGGTTTTATGGATTAATTGTTATGGGTTTATGATTATTGAGATGTTGATGGTGTATTTCATGATTTATTGTTGTAGGTTGTGTACCAAGAGATATATTCTAGGTTCCAAGTGGTTGTAAGTGGAATTTCATTACTTGTGCTCACATGATAGTATATGTATGGTGTTTCAATGGTTTTATCATGTTATTCCCTTCCAATTGATTCATATTATGTATTGATATACTTGGTTGTATATTAGAGGCAATTGAATGTCTCAATTGTGAAAAAGGGAATACAAAAGAAAGAGTCTTCAAAGTGTTTGTTTAAATGCCCAAGAGAGAGTTCAAATGATTTATGGATTGATTGATACCTAGTCAGAGATTGTATGCAATTAGTTGATCAACGACCATAGGCTTATATCCCTCAGAGTTATCGATGTATATCGATGGGATATAGGTACAGAGACAGAGATACTATATAGATATCAATCCAACAGAGAAAAGAGAAATACCATCTTATTGTTATATTATACTATGTTATTCATGTTTCAGAGTTGATGGTATTTAATATTTTCAAAGTCATGTTTTACAGAGTATGATATATGTATCCATTGCTATGTAAGAGTTCCACTTGCTGAGTTTTATACTCATTCCAGTTATTTCATGTGATGCAGATAAGAGCGACGGGCCGGGACGTTGATTGTGGGCCGGAGTCATATGCATATAGAGAAGGAAGGAAGAAAACTATTTTGATAGCATTTTTGACATGATCACAAAAATGATATTTTGTATTTTTGTTGTATCATTTGATTGATCATGTATATACTTTTGATTATACATTGACATGTATTTTAAATCCTTCTTTCTTTTTAGAAAACTTTAAATTCATTCCGCTATTATTTTATTAAAACCGATCGAGGGTGTTACATTTCCTAAACCACATACTTATTGTTATTGTGTGCATTGCTTGGATTGATTTGCTGGTTCTATTGATTTATAGAAAGAATGTATTAGACGATTGGTCTTGTGATAGACGGGCCTGATGGTGATGGAATCGTCACTGATCCATTGCACATTGTCACCGAATAGTGATTGGCGGAGGTAGCCAAAGTCTGTGACGGATAGGTCAAGACACTGGATGTTTGGTTTATATCGATGTTTGATTAGAGGTGGATTTACTTCTTTTACTGAAATTCGATATAGTATGCCAACGTCTGGAAACCGGGATCCCTAGACTAGGAATGAGTCTAGTCTGAGATATAGAGTCAGGAGTTGATTAACAGATTTATATTGAATTATATGTTCAGATTTTGATACATATTACTGATATTTGTCTCATGCTTTATATTGATTATATGATTGCATGTATCGTTGATTTATACTGAGATATATTTCTCACCGGAGTTATCCGGCTGTTGTCGTGTTTGTATGTGTGCATGACAAAAGGTGGGACATGATCTGGGTCGAGGAGATGAAGAGAGATCGTGAGTATAGTGGAGACTACGGACTTGGATTCTAGATAGGGTTTGAACACTTGATATGTAGTTGTTAAACCTTAGTGTTAAATGATTGTATACGGTACAAGACTTGTACTTTGTTTTCAATGTATATATTCGAATGAATTCCATTACGTTCCGCATTTGACACTTGTATAAAAAAATTTTAGACCCTGTTTATTATAATTGATTTAATTATTCCCACAGAAGATTAAAAAATGAATTAGTGTCCGGGTCCCCACAACAGGTGGTATCAGAGCGATAGATCCTTTAGATTGAGATACAAGCTAGTGAGCGGGGTAGAATGAGTTTTCCTTCCTTGCTTTTGATTGCTAGCATGATTTACTGCTTTAATACTTGTTTACCTGATTATCTGACTTTGATATGGTAATGTGTATTATTGAGATTGAATCAGAACCAATTCTTGATCATTGGTAAGATGATCAGAAGGGAACTGATATATATTTGTCAGATTTTATTGCTAACCTTTTTGATAATCAGATATGCCTCCTCGAAGAATATCAGAACAGGGTAGCACTTCGAATCCTCCAATGGATGTGACAGCAACACCGATGGAAACATTGCTGAAGAGATTTCAGTCGTTCTATCCACCGACTCTGAAAGGTACTGAGACTTCAGTGGATTGTGAGAGTTGGCTAGATGACATTGAGATGCTGTTTGAGTCCTTGGATTACACCGATGAGCGGAGAGTGAAACTGATTGGGCAACAATTGCATGACTTTGCAAAGAATTGGTGGATTACGACGAAGAGAGCACTGGAGCATCGAGGTACGACTATTACCTGGAATGTATTTAGAAATGAATTTTAACAGAGATTCTTTCCAGTGTCGTATAGAAAGGACAAGGGAGCGGAATTTGCAAACTTGAGACAGCGATAGTTGAACATCGAGGAGTATGTGGCCAAGTTCTCTACCTTGTTGAGATTAGTTCCACATGTGGCTGAAAACGACGAATCTGTTGCTGATCAGTTCATTAATGGCTTGCATCCTGAAATATTTACATTGGTGAATACGGGGCGACCGAACAATTTTACTGATGCCTTGAATAGAGCCAAGGGAACCGAAGCCGGTCTGATGAGACAGAAGGGAGCTTCGTTTGTGCCTCCAGCACCGAGACCACAGCAACCACCTCCCCGGTTTGAGAGTGGCATAAAGCAGTGGTGGAAAGAAAGATTTCCAGAAAACCAGAGGGAAGCAGTTTAAGAGATCTGGAAGCAGTTCATCTAGTTCTAGTGGCTCGAAACAGACCGGTCAGGGCCAGAGTTATACAAGAGCCTACTGCAGCACTTGTGGAGGGAAACATGCCACAGAGCAGTGCCGAGGAGTGTTTGGCAGTTGCCGTATTTGTAGATAGCAGGGAAATTTTGCTAGAGTTTGTCCCCAGAGAGATTCTCAGAGATCACATGGTGCCGAATCATCTGGATCAGCGGCACAGACTGATAGACGATCAGCTGTTGTTCATTCGTTCCAGCCAGCACCATCTCAGTCACAGCATAGGCCAGGAGGTAGCCAGACAGTGAGCCAGCCTCCTAGACAGCAGGCCACAGTATTTGCTTTGACAGAGGAGCAGGCTCAAGAGGCACCTAACGATGTTGTTGCAGGTAACTGTTTTATTTCCGGTTATCCTGCATATGTAGAACTCGTAAATCAGACCACGTATAAGTCATGAATAATTTCTAGTATTTAAATTAAAATGATTTTATTGCATGGGTATTTAAATCCTTTTCTTTAAATTTAATTATTTACGCAGTAGTTTAATTGTTACCTTTTTAGTTAAATAAGTGAGGCCGGACTGGAGTTGGAGTATTGAGATAAAATTTAATATTAAGAAAACATTCCTAGAAATTATTTAAGATAAATAATAAGTTAATTTAAAAGAATGTTTAAAGAATTATTTAAATAATTTGAGTTAAGTATTAAATAAAGTTCAATAATTAATTTCTTAATTCACTAAAATATTTAATGAGTAGATAAAACACTAAAGATTTAAAATACCATATTTAAGAAATATTTTCCCCTCCATTTTATTCCAATTTTCGGCCACCTTGATAAAAGATTTGAATTAAAATTTCCAACTCATTTTCATTGATATATCTTCCTAATCCTTTTCTTGATAATTAATCCCCTCACTTTAAATCCCCATTTAATTAATAATTAAACAATTTCCCTACCCTACTTTAACTAAATAAAATCGACCACCTCTTGGTATGATTTAATATTGATTTGTCAACTCATCATTTTATTTCCTTCCTTATCTCTTTTCTTGGTACATAATCCCTCACCATTTAATCTTCAACAATTAAATAATTAAGCATTATTTCCTCCCTTGCTCCTAGAAACCATAATCGACCAAGTGCACCCCTTGATTAACCTACAAATCTTTTGATATCATTCTTGTTTCCTATCTAACCAATAAACTAGGATAGAAAGATTCATTTTCCTTCCATTTATCTTGCAACCTCCCATCTATCTTCCTAGACTCCCTTCCCACCATTACCACCGAGTTTCAGAACATTTGAGAGAGTAAAAAGAAAACAAAAACGTGAGGTAGCAAGGAGAAAAAAAAATAAGAGAGAAAAAGTGAGAAAGCGAAGCACTCGCCTCCTCCGCGCCGCGTCGTCGTTTCGTTTGTTTTTCGTTCAAAACAAACCAAGGCATGTTTATATTTCTTTCACTCTTCAATCAAGCCATATAGGTATTTTTAAATATCGCATATACATGATTTTATATGGCAAAAACCGAAAATTTGTTGGAAACTTTCAAAGGATATCGTGCAGAATTTTTCTGGTTTCACTTGTGCCTTCACGAGTTGCATGTTTTTGTTGTTTCAGGAAGGTGGCTCGATCCTAGGCTCTCAAGGCTGCACCTAGACACGTACTAGGGTGTGTCATAATCACGTTAGCCCATTAGTTCATTGTGTGTCATTGTGTGTCTCGGTTTTGTGGTTTTGCTGTCAAAGGAGAAGGTTTCGAATCCTGGCTGCCCTAGGGGCTGTAGCCATGGTTAGAACCTCTCCTCGACTTGTCTAAGACGTGATCAAGTCGGCCTTTCAAGGCTTGGTCCATGGTTGCATTGGTTTTCAAACAAAACAAGACAAACCCTTCGGCCCCTTCGTTTTCTGCATGTGTAAGTGTGTGTTCGGTTTTGAGGCTTGTAGAGATCTTGGTTGGCTTTTTAGCCCTCAACCATGGTTCATACAATACCTCATGATGTCTAGATCATGCCATGGTCAATCCAATGGCCACTGGAATGGTCCGTGACAGCAAGAACATGCGAAACACCCCACGCGTTGGTGGTGTGCTCTCGGGTGAGGCGTGTGTTGTCAAGGGTGATGGATTGGATTGTGGCTGGCCTAGGGCCCTTAGCCATGGTTCAAACCATTCCTTAGGATGTTGGTAAGAGGCTCTCATTGGTGGTTTGAGCCCCATTGGCCAATAGTCTTGAAAACAACGCAAAGGAACGCAAGCGCCGATGCAGTATTTTGTGACAGCAAATTGTGCTTCGGTTCAGAGGTGTATTTCGAGTCCTTGGTCGGTTTTTAGCCTATGGCCTTGAACTGGAAAGTACCCCATTGAGTTAGAAAGGTCATGTTTTTGGCCGTTTGTGATTTGGTCAAGTTTAGAGTTCGTACGAGAATTTACGGTGCAATGTGCCAAAGTGACTCTCGAAAGAGCGTTTCATGTTTTTGGCCTCCATTCACCAAATTTCGAAGTACTGAAATGTTAGGAACATTATTTCATCATTTTAAGTGTATTTTAATAATGACTAAATGATGGTTCGGTGTTGGTTCGGGTTGGCACAAAGTCATGATTAAATACCAAGTCATTGGGCGTAATTGTCTCGCTTTTTGGAGTCAATTACAAAGTTTGGGCAAGTAAATCATTTGCATATTTTTCACGTTAGATTCAAGTCGAGCCTATGAACGATCCAACCCATTCGGTAAAATTTACAGGATATTTAATTATGTTATTTAATTATATTACGTGCAAAAATATAAAATATTCATTTTTGAGATTTATGCGATATTGCTTGTGGCCACTTCATTATCATGGGATTATTACTTCACCCAGTGGTCACTTACCGGTTCAATTCAGTTCATTTATTAGTACGGATATCCAGTCCAAGGGCTGTGATGATCTCTACCGCTCAGTATACTGTGGTTTAGTCTGATCAGGTGATCCAGTTCAGTTCAGTTCAGGGGCCACTTGCGTAGAACATATTCTCAATATAAAATTATGACATGTTATTTTATGACAGGGCTCGCTTGAGCAAACATTTCACTTATGATTTTCAGTTCAGTTATGCACGTATTATAATTACTCATGACATGATATTTTACGTTACGCCAGACTCATGATATTTTTACCATGCATGCAATTTTATTATTATTACTTGTTATTTATGATATATGCATGCTGAGTCTTTAGACTCACGAGACTTGATTGTTGTAGGTACTGATGAGGTCGGGATCGAGGGCGGGGACCAGTGAGCCATCTTGGGTCGGCAGTACTGGAACCCGAGGACCTCATTTTCAGCATTTACCATTTTATGCCCAAACATTTTATCTTTGTTGGATTATTTTAAATTGTTATTTTGCAAACAATAATTACTTCCGCTGTGCCATTTTGAACATTAAACTCTATTTATCAGTTTATTTTACGAATGAGGCATATTACTTATTTTAAAAGAAAATTTCAAATTTTTCCGCAAATTTTCAAGTACGAATTTCGGGCCTCTACAGCTGGTATCAGAGCCTATGTTCTTGTAGAGGGTTGCACTACTACTGACCACGAGAAGTTCACGAAGTCACGTCTTCGGTCTGTAAGTTTTACATTTACACATTTCGTTTACAGAATGAAATATTTTAACAGCATGTTCTCATGAAATATTTTATGTTCAGATTTTGTTTATTCAGTATTTATTTAAAATTTTAAAGAAATTATGGAAATTATGCATGTTAGTTACGTATGGGTTATGTATGGAACAGTATGCCCCAGGATCAGAGACAGGAGAGGAACGGACCTCCACCCCCTCCACCTGACATGAATGCCCAAATGCTAGCTGGGATGACTCAGTTCTTCGCACAGTTTGCGGGGAACAACGCTGTGGCAGCCAGGCCAACAGGGCCCGAGGCTACTTATGAGCGGTTTATGAAGATGGGTCCGAAGGATTTTTCAGGGACGTCTGATCCCATGATTTCCGATGGCTGGATTAAGTCCCTTGAGGTTATCTTCGAGTTCATGGAGCTTGGAGATGCAGACAGAGTTCGTTGTGCCACCTATCTATTCGGAGGAGATGCACGCCTATGGTGGGAAGGAGCATCAGTAGCCTTGAACTTGGCTACACTGAGTTGGACGCGCTTCATGGAGGTATTCTACTCCAAATATTTTACTGATGAGGTGCGTTCCAGGTTGACCAGGGAGTTCATGACCCTGAGGCAGGGAAATCTGACTGTTACGGAGTTCGTCCGTAAGTTTAAGAGGGGTTGCCACTTTGTGTCCCTGATCGCCAATGATGCTGGAGCCAAACTGAGGCATTTCATGGATGGTCTGCGGTCGATCTTGCGCCGCGATGTTAGGGTGGCTGGCCCTACTACTTATGATGTTGCCAACTCCAGTGCTCTAGCTGCAGAGCAGGACCAGCATGACATTGAGAGGGATCATCAGGGTAAGCGACCGGTTCCAGTACCACACCGTCCTCCTCCTCCTCAGCAGCAGCATCAGAACAAGAGGCCTTTCCACGGCCCACCCAAGAACAGAGGACAGAGGCAGCAGCATCAGGGACGTGCAGTCCCAAGGACCTTTGAGCACCCAGTCTGTCCCAAGTGCTCACGCCGCCATCCTGGAGCATGTATGTATGGTTCCGGGAAGTGTTACAAGTGTGGTAGTCCAGACCACTTGCTACCGCAGTGCCCACAGGGAAGTCTGCCTAACCAAGGCAGAGTCTTTGCTCTCCATGCAACGCAGACGAACCCAGACACCATGCTCATGATAGGTATCTTACAGCTTTAAGTTTATATTTGAAATTCGATGTTTTGGGAATCTGGGTTAAATTTTGAACTTAGAATTGCGATAGGATTGCATGATCTACTCAGTATTATATTCGGGAATTAGGTTAGAAGAACTTTGACCTTTGCATGTCTATAAGTTTAGTTCTTATAACTATTGGGTTCAACTTAGAGTTCCAATCTTTCAGGGAGAATTTTTATATCCGATTCCGCTACGAAAGCCTTGATAGATTCAGGGGCTACTCACTCGTTTATTTCGGAGGTCTTTGCTAACTTCCTCAAGGTCAAGACCGTTGGGTTAGATGTGGCGTATTCAGTAGTACTGCCTTCTAGAGAGGAGATGACAGCTACCAATATGATCCGAGACATAGACCTCGAGCTTCATGGCAATCTTGTTTATGCGGATCTTATCGTACTGCCGATGCCAGAGTTTGACATCATCCTAGGGATGGACTGGATATTGCGGAACAGAGATTTGATTGACTTCCAGCGGAGATCTGTTCTAGTCCGACCGCCTGGGATGACGCAGTTCTTATTTGAGCTAGACAGGTACTTTCTTTTACCGTGCATTAAACCTTGTGTCCAGGATAGGAAGCTCATGCATAGAGGGTGTCGGGAATTTTTAGCAACCTTTATATCATTCCCCGAAGCATCCAGTCAGTCAGCTTCAGATGTTCTGATTGTTAGAGACTTCTTAGACGTTTTTCCTGAGGACGTCTCTGGTATGCCACCCGAGAGAGAGGTGGAGTTTTCCATTGAGCTTATGCCAGGTACGGTTCCGATCTCAAAAGGACCGTACCGACTAGCACCGACAGAGATGGTAGAGCTTAAGAAGCAGATTCAGGAACTTCTAGATAAGGAGTTCATTCGCCCGAGTTTTTCTCCATGGGGCGCGCCAGTCTTATTTCTGAAGAAGAATGATGGCTCTATGAGGCTTTGCATTGATTACCGGGAGTTGAACCGGGTAACAGTGAAGAACAAGTACCCACTTCCCCGGATTGAGGATTTATTTGATCAGTTGCAGGGAGCTTCGGTATTCTCCAAGATTGATCTGTGTTCTGGTTATCACAAGTTAAGGGTGAAAGACACCGATGCTTCCAAGACTGCTTTTAGGACTCAATATGGCCACTACGAGTTCCTTCTGATGCCGTTCGGTTTGACGAATGCGCCAGCGATCTTCATGGATTTCATGAATCGCGTATTTCAGCCGTATCTTGATCTGTTTGTGATAGTATTCATAGACGACATTCTCGTCTACTATAAGAATCAGGAGGATCACAGCAGACATCTGACCACAGTGTTGCAGACCTTGCAGAAGCATAAGTTATTCGCAAAGTTCAGTAAATGCGAATTCTGCTTAGAGAAGGTGGCGTTCTTAGGCCACATTGTTTCTAGCAGTGGTATTGAGGTAGACCCAGCGAAAGTTGCAGCAGTAAGAGATTGGGTTGTGCCGCAGAATGCATCAGAGATCCTTAGTTTCCTTGGGCTGGCAGGGCATTATCGGAAGTTTATTCGGGGATTCTCCTCCATCGCAGTTCCACTCACATCATTGACCAAGAAGAATGTTAAATTTGTGTGGAGTGAGGAGTGTCAGAAGAGCTTCGATACTTTGAAGCAAGCTCTTATCTCAGCACTAGTTTTGGCCATGCCGTCAGGGCCCGGCGATTTTGTTTTGTATACCGATGCTTCGAAGCTCGGTTTGGGCGCAGTATTGATGCAGCATGGGAAGATGATAGCGTATGCTTCTCGTCAGCTGAAAATCCATGAGAAGAATTACCCTACCCATGATCTAGAGTTGGCCGCCGGGGTATTTGCCTTGAAGATTTGGAGGCATTATTTTTATGGGGAGAAGTGCCAGATCTTTACCGACCACAAGAGCCTCAAGTACTTCTTTACGCTGAGAGAGCTGAATATGCGTCAGAGGCGTTGGTTGGAGTTAGTGAAGGATAACGACTGTGACATTAGCTACCACCCGGGCAAAGCTAATGTAGTTGCGGATGCATTGAGCAGGAAGGTCGCAGTGATGGCTCATTTGACGATTCAGAGGCCTTTTCAGTCTGAGATGCAGAGGTTTGATCTAGAGACTTATCCTCGAGGTAGAGTTCCCATCTATCTACCTTGACTATTCAGTCCTCTCTTCTAGATCGTATTCGCAGTGGTCAGTCAACAGATGAGCAGTTGACAAAGTGGAAGCAGAGAGATGAGGCCAAGGGCAGTGTCCTGTATACAGTCAGCGACGGTATTGTGAGATACCAAGACAGAATGTGGGTTCCTAGCAGTGGTTCTATTCGAGCAGATATTCTATCAGAGGCCCATATGTCGCCGTACTCTATTCACCCTGGGAGTACGAAGATGTACAAAGACCTGCAGTTATTGTATTGGTGGCCGGGAATGAAGAAAGACATCAGACGGTTTGTATCCGACTGTCTGACATGTCAGCTTGTGAAAGCAGAGCATCAGAGACCAGCAGGTATGCTCAAGACTCTTCCCATTCCCGAGTGGAAGTGGGAGAATGTAACCATGGACTTTGTGACCGGTTTGCCGAAGTCAGTCAGAGGATCAAATGCTATCTGGGTGATTTTTGATCGTCTTACCAAATCAGCGCACTTCTTGCCTATCAAGACGACTTTCACCATGATTCAGTATGCAGAGTTGTATATCCGCGAGATAGTCCGACTTCATGGTATTCCAGTTTCTATCTTATCTGACCGAGACCCCAGATTCACTTTCTCATTTTGGAAGAGTTTGCATTCGAATATGAGTACGAAGTTGTTGTTTAGCACAGCTTTCCACCCTCAGACAGATGGGCAGTCAGAGCGAGTTATTCAGATTTTGGAGGACCTTCTCCGTGCTTGTGTTATGGATTTCTCTGGGAGCTGGGAGTCGAACTTGCCATTAGTAGAGTTCACCTATAACAACAGTTTCCAGGCATCTATAGGTATGGCTCCGTTTGAAGCACTGTATGGCCGTAAGTGTAGATCTCTTGTTCATTGGGATGAAGTAGGAGGAGAGATCTAGAGTTTGCCGTTGGCGACCATGTTTTCGTAACGGTAGCACCTATGAAAGGTGTCATGCGGTTCAGAAAGAAAGGGAAGTGATTGTTGCACTCCCAAGAGCAGGTTGTCCACAAGTAGTATAATTCGGTGAGTCCGAATATCGTATCCACAGGGAAGCTAAGGTAATTAACAAGTCCACTACAATGTCTTTTTATTTTTATTTGTTTTAGTTGTTTGAATCTTTAATTGGTAATTTTTAATTGTTCAAATTTTAATTAAGTAGTTGAGATTAAAGGATCCACTCTTGGTATTTTAAGAAAGTTAACATTAACGAACATTATTGAAATCCACTTAATAAAATAGTTCCAATATATTAAATAATCATATTTATATTATGTTATATATTATTATCTTATAAATATATAATATATGCCAAAACTTATAAATATTGTCAAGTATTTATTGTGCTATATATATATTTGTAAACACTAAATCAAGGTTCCCACTTTAAATGGTTGGTAAAACTAAACTAACATTTAAATGGTACCAAGAAATTATTATTATGATATATTTATATATAGTAAATCAAGGTTCCCACTTTAAATGGTTGGTAAAACCAAAAAACATTTAAATGGTTCCAAGAATTTAATATTATAATATATTCATATATAATAAATCAAGGCATCCACTTTAAATGGTTGGTAATACAAAACTAACATTTAAATGGTTCCAAGAATTTAGTGTAACATATAGCAACAATAAATCAAAACTCCCACTTATAAGTAGGGTATAAAAATGCTTAAAGAAATAAATATAACATAAACAATAAATAATGATTAAATAATATAAAACATAGATTCTTACCTTTTAGTAACTTTATTATCATGCCAAGAGTTTCACCTTTTCAGCTCAACTTTAGGAAGTTAGCTATTCATTATTCAAAGTGTAAAACTTTGAATATGAAATTAATACGCTAATTATATTTAAATGAAGAAATAAAGGAAAAATATAGAGAGAAATATTATGAACTCAAAGGTTTGTTCATAGAATGAGCGATATCTCAATACATTACAATGCACCCCTATTTATAGCCAAATTTGGGGAGACAACCACAAATAAAATATTATTTTTTTACACATAAGTCTTCATTGGTGTTCCAAGATATTATATTATATTACACATCACTTTTGAAAATCTTCTTTTCTGAATTTGCTTCTTCACATAAAAAAAAACATGTGGATAATTGAGTTGTCTAGTTGTGATATTTTTTTCAAACCATTTGACCAAGTAATTTGAGAGATATTGTCAAAATACTAGAACAAGGTAAAACTGCCACTCCTTTGATAACTTTATTTGTTGCTTAATTTAATCCCAATTGTGAGAGGATTTTTATCTCATGCTTGCCACCTATATTGTAGATATTAACATCAACTTTCTACAGGTCCAAGAATCATCTTAATCCCATTTGCAACGCCAAGTTTATTCTTGTTTTATCGAACCTGTAAAAAATAGTAAAAACTTATAATTACACAACAACTTATATTTTATACAATTTATTATAAAACATATAATATTTAAACATTCAATAAAACAAAAACTATATATTTATATTATAAAACATTTAATTAATGTACAATTTTTATGTTTATCACACCTCCCAACCATCTTATTGCTAGTCGCTAGCAATTTAAGCGTTAATAGCAATACAAAACATATCGATTAATTTAAATAGAAATATAATCAAAACTATCTAAGTGTTTAAATCAAATTTGAAAACTGTCAAAGTTGTATCAAGATCATCATAATTATAATTTATGAAATAATTTGAGATGATCAATTCAAAGCTTATTTCAGGTAGTTAAATGTACACGGCCTTCATAAATTCCTAGTAAGAGTCTCAACTCTATATCCTCACAGGTTAATAAATGTTTCAATTTATGGCAACGATTTCTCTCATGGAGTTGGAATACAGATAAATACTCAGAAAAATGGTTTACAGAATGCAGACAAACAAACGAGCCAAACTAATCAAAAGATAGAAAATCCATTGATTCAAAATCTAGTTGTTCTTATTATATATTTTTTCCTGATATATATATATATATTTTTCATAACATCATGGAATCAGACTAAGTTTATGCTTCTTGACCACATATTTATTTAATTTGTACAATAAATTTCTCTTTTTTTAGGAGAGATATATGGGTCGTAGCATATAACTTAAAAATTACATAGATCTTCAATATCTTTCTTTTTGTATTTTTCTCCTTTTTTTTTCAGGAAATCTCAATTTTTTTTTTCAAAATAAGAACTCAAGATCTAAACAATAGATAGTCTCTCTCATGATCAATAAAGGCTCGAAAGCTGTTTTCTCAGTCCTCTCCACTCACTCACAAAATATGTGTGAGTTTAAAATTTTAGGCACTCTTATAAGGTATATCTTGGGTCATATACTTTAATACCTGATTTTATCACAATGGTTAATCACTCAAAAAGATTTCATAAATCATATTTTTATTTTGATCAGAATATTAAAATTGACTTTTTTTTTCAAATAAAAATTTAAACATTATTAAATAGATTAATGCATGTTCTAATTTAAATCTTTCAAACATGTAATGTATGACATTTTTGCAAAAATTACTAAGATACAAACAATAAACATGATTTTATATATTTTTTTTTAAATTTTTTTTTTTTATAAGTTTTTTCTCCCCCTAATTAGAATATGACATTGTCCCTAATGCCAAAATAACTATTAATAAAGAGTACATAATGAAAGAGATATCACCTGGAATTTTATTGAAGATAACAAACTGAAACAAACGCAAACCAATCCACGATTTTTGAATCAATGATCCAACTTCCTTTTCTTATTGCTTGATTGCGACCAATTGATCTTTGTTATCATCGGATCAGGCTTATGAACAAAAGCTTCCAAATCATCAATTAATTGGTCGGCAGTCGAAGCACAGATTAGCATCCGTCGTGAATTTTCTGAAATGAAATTCTGTTCCACAGCTTTATCAAGAAATGTCAACAAACTGTCATAATAATTATTGATATTCAACAAGCCCACATGTTTATTATGGATATTAAGTTGTGCCCAAGAAACAATGTGAAAATTTTCTTCTAATGTACCAAAACCACCTGGTAGTGCGATAAAAGCATCAGAATTTTTAATCATTTGAGTGATTCTTTCATACATAGAAAAAAATTTTAATTTCTCCCCAATTGTAACACCTGTAATATTTCCTTCAGCTAAAGCTGTAGGAATAATACCCAAAACCTGACTACCTCCAAGATGAGCAGATGTTGAAACAGATCCCATTAACCCAATTTTACCTCCCCCATATACCAAGTGAATTTTTCTCTCAGCCAATATATTTCCAAGATTATTCGCTGCTTCTACAAACACTTCATTTTTTCCAGGACTCGACCCACAAAATGCACAAATATTTTTCAATGTTTGTGCAGACGATCCAGCCATGTTTTTACTTTTTTTTTTGTCTGCGAAAATAGAGAGAAAGATGAGAGATTTTATCGGGGTAATATGTTATCATGACAAAACTATGGGTCACAGCTGTAAACAGAATAAATAGTAAAAACAATAATGACACACATACATATAAACAGTAGTGTGATTGTGGCTCACAATTTTCCTCTTGTTTTACGTCCAGAAACGGCTTCAACGCCTTCTATGAGTCGAGGATATGCTTCCCATCCAATTTTCTTATAAATTGGCAAACATGGTCTTTTTTAGTCGGATTCCCAAGACTGTGACGCTCATCTTGGAATTGTTTCTATAAACGGAGAAGTTCAATATGCACATGTCCATTAGAATGTGTCTCAAGAGTCAACAATATGTTATCTAAAGACTCCTCACTCAGCCCATTCTTAATGAAACCAATTTTATCTTCTCTGTTATTGGAAACACATCCCAAAGATCTGCATCGTTTGTCACAAGTCCATCTTGCACACTTATGAAAAACCCCTAAACTTTTGGCCCTTCGTTTTTTCGCATAAGTGCTTTTTCCTAATCAAGGAAAATACTGAATGAGCAATGATTGTGGAACTTCTCCTCCTAATCGGACCTTAGCTTCTATTACAAGACGAATATCTTCTGGAATTCCTTTTTGCATTAGCAATCTCAATCTTTCACACCTTTCTTAGAACATTTTCAGAAACAGAGGGAAAATATTTACAAATTTTTGAGAGAATTTCATCCATTTTGAAAAGAAAAGAAATGATTTTTTTTATTTTTGTATCAGCAATTGTGGGAAACTGATTTAACCGACTATGAGAGTCACGGAGTACCGTTATCGCCATTTAACCAGGAAAATAAAAAGATTAAGAAAACCTGAAATAAAAACAAACAAACTTAAATACAACACCAAAAAAATAAAAAAATCAAGGATCAGAAAGGGAAATAAACTCTTCTTGAAAGATTTCATTTTCTAAAAATGGTTTAAGCCTTTGTCCATTTACTCTAAAAATATCACCATTTTTAGGATTTTCAATATCCACAGCTCCATAAGTATACACATGCTTTACAACATATGGGCCTGTCCATCTTGATCGTAATTTTCCTGGAAATATGTGAAGTCGAGAATTATAAAGCAAAACTTTTTTACCAATCTCAAAAGATTTTCTAAGAATTGTTTTATCATGAAATGATTTGATTTTTGCTTTATAAATCCTTGAATTCTCATACGCGTCATTTTTGAGTTCATCAAGTTCATTAAGTTGCAATTTACGCAATTTGTTGGCATCATCCATGCTTGAATTTAAAGTTTTGATCGCCCAATAAGCTTTATGTTCCAATTCCACAGGCAAATGACAATGTTTTCCATAAACCAACCTATAGGGAGACATACTCAATGATGTTTTAAAAGCTGTTCGATATGCCCAAAGTGCATCATTAAGTCGCAGAGACCAATCTTTTCTATTTGAGTTAACAGTTTTTTCCAAAATTTGCTTTATCTCCCTATTAGCTAATTCAACTTGTCCATTTGTTTGAGGATAATAAAGAGTAGTTACTTTATGAGTAATACCATATTTTTTCATTAATGAAGCAAATGGTTTATTAACAAAGTGAGTTCCCCCATCACTTATCATGGCTCGAGGAATTCCAAATCTACTAAAAATATTTTCTTTTAAAAATTTGATGACGATTTTATGATCATTTGTTCGACATGGAATTGCCTCTATCCATTTGGAAACATAATCAACTGCAACTAAAATATACAAGTATCCAAACGACGGTGGAAAAGGTCCCATAAAATCAATTCCCCAACAGTCAAAGATTTCAATTTCAATGATAGGATTCAAAGGCATCATGTTTTTTTTGAAATCGCACCCAATTTTTGACAATTTTCACAGATCTTGCAGATTTCGTGGGTGTCTTTAAACAAAGTGGGCCAATAAAATCCACACTGCAAGATTTTTGCAGCCGTTTTCTTTGAAGAAAAATGTCCTCCGCATGCTTCTGAATGACAAAATTTAATGACACTACTTACCTCATTGTCGGGTATGCAACGTCGAAAAATTTGATCCGGACAATACTTGAACAGATACGGATTTTCCCAATAAAAGTTTTTTACCTCATTCAAAAATTTTCTTTTATCTTGAGAACTCCATTGCGGTGGCATTTTTCCTGTCACAAGAAAATTTACTATGTTAGCAAACCAAGGTGTAGTAGTAACTGAAAATAGATGTTCATCAGGAAAATTATAGTTAATTGGTGTCATTTCACAAGATGATCCTGTTACTAGTCTCGATAAATGATCGGCTACGACATTCTCGGTTCCTTTTTTATCTTTGATCACAATGTCAAATTCTTGGAGCAACAAAATCCATCGTATCAGTCGTGGCTTTGCATCCTGTTTGGTCAACAAATATCTAATAGCAGAATGATCAGTAAACACAATAGTCGTTGATCCAATCAAATAAGAACGAAATTTATCTAATGCAAATATTACAGCAAGTAGTTCTTTTTCAGTTGTGGAGTAATTCATTTGAGCATTGTTTAAAGTTCTACTTGCATAATATATCACATAAGGCTTACCGTTTCTTCTTTGACCCAATACTGCACCGACTGCATAATCACTCGCATCGCACATGATTTCAAATGGTAAAAGACCAATTAGGAGGTTGCATGATAGGAGCTGATGTTAAATGTCGAATGATTTTATCAAAAGCATTTTGACATTCTTGAGTCCACTCAAATGCAGTGTCTTTTGTTAAGAGGTTACAAATGGGTTTAGAGATTAAACTAAAGTCCTTTATAAACCTTCTATAAAATCCAGCATGTCCCAAAAATGAGCGAATTTCTTTAATGGTTTTTGGAGATGGTAAATTGGCAATGACATAAACTTTTGCTTTATCAACTTCAATTCCATGAGATGACACGACATGTCCCAAAACAATTCCAGAAGTAATCATGTAATGACATTTTTCTCAATTTAAAATAAGACCTTTTTCCTCGCATCTTTTTAAAACTTTTTCCAAATTTTCAAGACAATTATCAAATGTATTCCCAAAGACTGTTAAATCATCCATGAAAATTTCCAAAAAATTTTCAACCATGTCGCAAAAAATGCTTAGCATACATCTTTGAAATGTTGCTGGGGCATTGCATAATCCAAATGACATCCTTCTAAATGCAAATGTTCCAAAAGGACATGTGAATGTAGTTTTATCTTGATCTTCGAGTGCAATGGGAATTTTATAATAACCTGAATATCCATCAAGAAAACAGTAGTATGGATGACCTGCTACTCTTTCTAAAATTTGATCCAAAAATGGAAATGAAAAATGATCTTTTCTAGTGGCGACATTTAATTTTCTATAATCAATGCACATCCGCCAACTAGATGGGACTTGACTTGTTAACAATTCACCTTTTTCATTTTTTATCACTGTGATGCCAGATTTTTTTGGAACTACTTGTGTTGGGCTTACCCACTTACTATCAGAAATAGGGTAGATAATCCCAACATCAAGTAGTTTGAGAACTTCAGTTTTCACAACATCTTTTATGTGTGGATTTAATCTCCTTTGTGGCTGTTGAGATGTTTTTGCATTTTCTTCTAAGTGAATTTTGTGAGTGCAAATTAGTGGATTAATGCCCTTGAGATCTTTTAGTGTCCAACCAATTGCATTTTTATGTCTTTTAAGCATATCAACTAATTTACCTTCTTGATCACTTTCTAGTTTGGAAGAAATTACCACCAGATATGTTTCATCTTCTCCAAGAAATGCATACTTCAATTCTTCTAGCAAGGGTTTTAACTCCAATATGGGTGGTTCGTCTTTGTTTGCATCAAATTCTTTCTCTGATCCTGGTAACGAGTGATACCTGATAAAATCATCAAGATCAATTTCAATATTTTCTTTAACAGTTTCAATTGAACAAATATCTAATTGATCACGAGTACTCCCATCTTGAATGTTTTCTTCCACAAGAGTTTCAATAAAATTTTCATCTTCACTTTCATCTCCTTTGTCATGTGGTTGCTTACAAAGATTAAAAACATTGAGCTCCAAGTTCATGTTACCAAATGACAACTTCATTATTCCATTCCTGCAATTTATAAGAGCATTAGAAGTTGCTAAAAATGGACGACCCAGAATTACAGGAATTGCATTACAAGCTTCGATAGGTTGTGTATCTAAAACTATGAAATCGACAGGATATACAAAGTTATCAACTTGGACCAATACGTCTTCTACCATACCTCTTGGCACTTTAACAGATCTATCGGCAAGTAAAAGTGTTACCGAAGTAGATTTTAACTCGCCTAGATTGAGTTCTTGATAAACTCAATATGGAAGTAAATTCACACTAGGTCCAAGATCAAGCAAGGCTTTTTTAATCTTTCGTTCTCCAATAATACATGAAATAGTAGGACAACCAGGGTCTTTGTATTTCAAAGTATTATTATTTTGAATGATTGCACTTACTTGTACTGCTAAAAATGCTTTCTTTTTCACATTCAATTTTCTTTTCACAGTGCACAAGTCTTTCAAAAATTTGGCATATGATAGTACCTGTTTTTTGCATCTAATAAAGGAATATTGACTTTTACTTGTTTAAAAATATCATATATATCAGAATTCAAATTTGATTTTTTTGTATTTTTCAATGCATGAGGGAATGGTGGTGACACTGTCTGTTGAACCTCCTCTTCGCAAGTTATGGGTTCCACTTCCTTACCCTTTGGAGTTGATTTATCATCATCTTCACAAGGTTCAAGAATGGATTTTTCCACAACCTTACCACTTCGAAGGGTAATAACAGATTTTACCTGATCCATCGGTTGAGTTCCAGAAGTTCCAGTTTGTGAATGATGATCCTTGGGATTAGGCAGAGGTTGTGAAGGAAATTTACCTTTTTCATGAACATTAAATGCAGATGCAAATTTAGCAAGAGTATCTTTCAAATCTGTCATGGTTTGAGCAGTTTGAGTATTGATAGACTCTTGCTTTGCAATGAAAGAATTCAATGTATCTTCCAAATTTCTTTTAGGTAGAGGAACATAAGGTGCATAATTTTGAAAATTTTGAAAATGTGGTTGTGAAAATTGTGCAGCATTATCATTCCTCCAACTAAAATTTGGATGATTTCGCCAACCTAGATTGTTATTTTGAGAAAATGGTTCAAAATTTGGCCTTTTGAAATTGTTCAAAACATTGGCTTGTTCATGGAGACATTCTTTAAAAGAGGGCAAAGTGGGACAATCTTTTGTAAAATGATCACTTGTATCACAGATGTGACACGCAATTTCTTGAACAGATTTTAATTGACCATTCTTTTTCAATTCAAGTGCCTCAACTTTTCTTGCCAAAGAGGTAAATCTAGCTTGAAGATCATGTTCATCTTTGAGAGTGTACATACCTCCACCAGATGTAGGAGATTGAATCTTGTTTGATGGTTCGATTGTACCTATAGTGTCCCAATTTTGAGCATTTTCTGCTAATGAATCGAGATACTCAATTGCCTCGTTTGGATCTTTATCTTCAAATATTCCATTACACATAAATTCAACCATTTGTCTATCTTTAGGTGTTAAGCCTTCATAAAATTGAGAAACAACTCTCCAAATTTCAAAACCATGATGTGGACAAAGATTAAGCAATTCTTTGTATCTATCCCAACACTGATAAAAAGTTTCTCCTTGTTTTTGAGTGAAAGTGATGATTTGCCTTTTGAAAGAATTTATTCTATGAGATGGAAAAAACTTTTTCAAAAATTGTTGTTGCAATTCATCCCAAGTTCGAATGGATCCCGATCTAAGATTTTGTAGCCAAGTTTTAGCTTTATCTTTTAAAGAAAAAGGAAAAAGCTTAAGTCGAATGGTGTTCATGCTACAATTTAGATCATTATATGTGTTGCACACTTCTTCAAACTCTCGTAAATGCATGTATGGATTTTCAGAATCTAAGCCATGAAAATTAGGTAAAAGTTGGATAATACCAGGCTTAAAATTGAAATGAGATGCATCAGGGGGAAAAACTAGACATGAAGGTGCACTAGTACGTGTAGGATTCATGTGATCTCTAAGTGTTCTTCGTCTATCATGATCATGTTGAGATTGAATTTCATCTTCATTTTCTTGAATGGGTTTTTCCGCCATGTTTTGTAAAAATAAAGGGTTATTTCGAATGAGTCGACCACTAAGTGTATGTGATCAAATGCTCATGCAAATGAAAATGCAAAAGAATAAAAACACACAAAAGCAATAAAAATTCAAATAAAGAAAAATAAACTATAAACAAAATTAAATAGACTTGAAATTAAATTATACTTCCCCGGCAAAGGCGCCAAAAACTTGTTGCGACTTTGATTGTTGCACTCCCAAGAGCAGGTTGTCCACAAGTAGTATAATTCGGTGAGTCCGAATATCGTATCCACAGAGAAGCTAAGGTAATTACAAGTCCACTACAATGTCTTTTTATTTTTATTTTTTTATTTGTTTGAATCTTTAATTGGTAATTTTTAATTGTTCAAATTTTAATTAAGTAGTTGAGATTAAAGGATCCACTCTTGATATTTTAATAAAGATAACATTAACGAACATTATTGAAATCCACTTAATAAAATGGTTCCAATATATTAAATAATCATATTTATATTATGTTATATATTATTATCTTATAAGTATATAATATATACCAAAACTTATAAATATTGTCAAGTATTTATTGTGCTATATATATATTTGTAAACACTAAATCAAGGTTCCCACTTTAAATAGTTGGTAAAACTAAACTAACATTTAAATGGTACCAAGAAATTATTATTATGATATATTTATATATAGTAAATCAAGGTTCCCACTTTAAATGGTTGGTAAAACCAAACAAACATTTAAATGGTTCCAAGAATTTAATATTATAATATATTCATATATAATAAATCAAGGCATCCATTTTAAATGGTTGGTAATACCAAACTAACATTTAAATGGTTCCAAGAATTTAGTGTAACATATAGCAACAATAAATCAAAACTCCCACTTATAAGTAGGGTATAAAAATGCTTAAAGAAATAAATATAACATAAACAATAAATAATGATTAAATAATATAAAACATAGATTCTTACCTTTTAGTAACCTTATTATCATGCCAAGAGTTTCACCTTTTCATCTCAACTTTAGGAAGTTAGCTATTCATTATTCAAAGTGTAAAACTTTGAATATGAAATTAATATGCTAATTATATTTAAATGAAGAAATAAAGGAAAAATATAGAGAGAAATATTATGAACTCAAAGGTTTGTTCATAGAATGAGAATATCTCAATACATTACAATGCACCCCTATTTATAGCCAAATTTGGGGAGACAACCACAAATAAAATATTATTTTTTTACACATAAGTCTTCATTGGTGTTCCAAGATATTATATTATATTACACATCACTTTTGAAAATCTTCTTTTCCGAATTTGCTTCTTCACATAAAAAAAAACATGTGGATAATTGAGTTGTCTAGTTGTGGTATTTTTTTCAAACCATTTGACCAAGTAATTTGAGAGATATGGTCAAAATACTAGAGCATGGTAAAACTGCCACTCATTGGTAACTTTATTTGTTGCTTAATTTAATCCCAATTGTGAGAGGATTTTTATCTCATGCTTGCCACCAATATTGTAGATATTAACATAAACTTTCTACAGGTCCAAGAATCATCTTAATCCCATTTGCAACGCCAAGTTTATTCTTGTTTTATCGAACCTGTAAAAAATAGTAAAAACTTATAATTACACAATAACTTATATTTTATACAATTTATTATAAAACATATAATATTTAAACATTTAATAAAACAAAAACTATATATTTATATTATAAAACATTTAATTAATGTACAATTTTTATGTTTATCAGGAAGCTCAGTCCGAGATTCATTGGACCATTTGAGATCCTCGACAGGGTTGGGACGTTAGCTTATCGTGTTGCTCTTCCGCCGAATCTGGCCGGGGTACACAATGTTTTCCAAATCTCTATGCTGAAGAAGTATATGACAAATCATTCGCATGTCTTGAATTTTGAACCGCTGCGGCTCACTCCGAACCTGTCTTATGAAGAGAGACCAGTGCAAATTTTAGACAGACAGGAGAAGAAGCTTCGGAACAAGCTAGTTAAGCGAGTCAAAGTCAAATGGCTTAACCATTCAGATGAGGAAGCTACGTGGGAGTCGGAGCCAGAGATGAGGAGTCGGTATCCCGGATTATTTGGTGAGTTTTAATTTCGAGGACGAAATTTCTTTTAGGGGGGGGGGGGGGGGGGGAGAGTTGTAGAAAACTCGTAAATCAGACCACATATAAGTCATGCATAATTTATAGTATTTAAATTAAAATGATTTTATTGCATGAGTATTTAAATCTTTTTCTTTAAATTTAATTATTCTACGCTGTAGTTTAATTGTTACCTTTTTAGTTAAATAAGTGAGGTCGGACTGGAGTTGGAGTATTGAGATAAAATTTAATATTAAGAAAACATTCCTAGAAATTATTTAAGATAAATAATAAGTTAATTTAAAAGAATGTTTAAAGAATTATTTAAATAATTTGAGTTAAGTAGTAAATAAAGTTCAATAATTAATTTCTTAATTCACTAAAATATTTAATGAGTAGATAAAACACTAAAGATTTAAAATACCATATTTAAGAAATATTTTCCCCTTCAATTTATTCCAATTTTCGGCCACCTTGATAAAAGATTTGAATTAAAATTGCCAACTCATTTTCATTGATATATCTTCCTAATCCTTTTCTTGATAATTAATCCCCTTACTTTAAATCCTCATTTAATTAATAATTAAACAATTTTCCTACCCTACTTTAACTAAATAAAATCGGCCACCTCTCGGTAGGATTTAATATTGATTTGTCAACTCATTATTTTATTTCCTTCCTTATCTCATTTCTTGGTAAATAATCTCTCACCATTTAATCTTCAACAATTAAATAATTAAGCATTATTTCCCCCCTTGCTCCTAGACACCATAATCGACCAAGTGCACCCCTTGATTAGCCTACAAATCTTTTGATATCATTCTTGTTTCCTATTTAACCAATAAACTAGGATAGAAAGATTCATTTTCCTTCCATTTATCTTGCAACCTCCCATCTATCTTCCTAGACTCCCTCCCCACCATTATCACCGAGTTTCAGAACATTTGAGAGAGGAAAAAGAAAAAAAAACGTGAGGTAGCAAGGAGAAAAAAAAAATAAGAGAGAAAAAGTGAGAAAGCGAAGCACTCCGCCTCCTCCGCGTCGCGTCGTCATTTCGTTTGTTTTTCGTTCAAAAGAAACCAAGGCATGTTTATATTTCTTTCACTCTTCAATCAAGCCATATAGATATTTTTAAACATCGCATATACATGATTTTATATGGCAAAAACCAAAAACTTGTTGGAAACTTTCAAAGGATATCGTGCAGAATTTTTCTGGTTTCACTTGTGCCTTCACGAGTTGCATGTTTTTGTTGTTTCAGGAAGGTGGCTCGATCCTAGGCTCCCAAGGCTGCATCTAGACACGTACTAGGGTGTGTCAGGATGACGTTAGCCCATTAGTTCAAGCCCCATGCACGCTAGAATTAAGAAATGACAGCAACTCTTCCTTTATTTCATTGTGTGTCTCGGTTTTGTGGTTTTGCTGTCAAAGGAGAAGGTTTCGAATCCTGGCTGCCCTAGGAGCTGTAGCCATTGTTAGAACCTCTCCTTGACTTGTCTAACACGTGACCAAGTTGGCCTTTCAAGGCTTGGTCCATGGTTGCATCGGTTTTCAAACAAAACAAGACAAGCCCTTCGGCCCTTTCGTTTTCTGCATGTGTAAGTGTGTGTTCGGTTTTGAGGCTTGTAGGGATCTTGGTTGGCTTTTTAGCCCTTAACCATGGTTCATAAAATACCTCATGATGTCTAGATCATGCCATGGTCAATCAAATGGCCACTGGAATGGTCCGTGACAGCAAGAACAAGCGAAACACCCCACGCGTTGGTGGTTTGCTCTCGGGTGAGGCGTGTGTTGTCAAGGGTGATGGATTGGATTGTGGCTGGCCTAGGGCCCTTAGCCATGGTTCAAACCATTCCTTAGGATGTTGGTAATAGGCTCTGGTTGGTGGTTTGAGCTCCAATGGCCAATAGTCTTGAAAACGACGCAAAGAAACGCAAGCGCCGCTGCTGTATTTTGTGACAGCAAGTTGTTGGTCGAGTACTTGGTCGGCTTTTAGCCTATGGCCTTGAACTGGACAGTACCCCATTGAGTTAGGAAGGTCACGTTTTTGGCCGTTCGTGATTTGGTCAAGTTTAGAGGTCGTACGAGAATTTACTGTGCAATGTGCCAAAGTGACTCTCGAAAGAGCGTTTCATGTTTTTGGCCTCCATTCACCAAATTTCGAAGTACTGAAATGTTTGGAGCATTATTTCATCATTTTAAGTGTATTTTAATAATGACTAAACGATGGTTCGGTGTTGGTTCGGGTTGGCACGGAGTCATGATTAAATACCAAGTCATTGGGCGTAATTGTCTCGCTTTTTGGAGTCAATTACAAAGTTTGGGCAAGTAAATCATTTGCATATTTTTCTCGTTAGATTCAAGTCGCAGCAAGCCTGGGAACGATCCAACCCATTCGGTAAAATTAATACAGGATATTTAATTATGTTATTTAATTATATTACGTGCAAAAATATAAAATATTCATTTTTGAGATTTATGCGATATTGCTTGTGGCCACTTTATTATCATGGGATTATTACTTCATCTGGTGGTCACTTACCGGTTCAGTTCAGTTCATTTATTGGTATGGATATCCAGTTCAAGGGCTGTGATGATCTCTACCGCCCAGTATACTGTGGTTTAGTCTGATCAGGTGATCCAGTTCAGTTCAGTTCAGGGGCCACTTGCGTAGAACAAATTCTCAACATAAAATTATGACATGCTATTTTATGACAGGGCTCGATTGAGCAAACATTTCACTTATGATTTTCAGTTCAATTATGCACGTATTATAATTACTCATGACATGATATTTTACGTTACGCCAGACTCATGATATTTTTACCATGCATGCAATTTTATTATTATTACTTGTTATTTATGATATATGCATGCTGAGTCTTTAGACTCACGAGACTTGATTGTTGTAGGTACTGATGAGGTCGGGATCGAGGGCGGGGACCAGTGAGCCATCTTGGGTCGGCTAGTACTGGAACCCGAGGACCTCATTTTCAGCATTTACCATTTTATGCCCAAACATTTTATCTTTGTTGGATTATTTTAAATTGTTATTTTGCAAACAATAATTACTTCCGCTGTGCCATTTGAACATTAAACTCTATTTATCAGTTTATTTTACGAATGAGGCATATTACTTATTTTAAAAGAAAATTTCAAAATTTTCCGCAAATTTTCAAGTACGAATTTCGGGCCTCTACGGCATATGTATTGATAGATACTGGTGCATCGCATACATTCATATCTGAGCGATTTGCATTGATGCATTCTTTGCCTATTGAGTCATTATCTGCTGTAGTGTCTGTCTCTTCTCCTTTGGGGACAGGTTTGATATCAATGAAGTCTGTGAAACATTGTATGCTATAGTATGATGGGCATGAGATTGAATTAGACTGTATTGTGCTTGGGTTGTCTGATTTTGATTGTATTATCGGTATCGATATGTTAACCAAGTACAGAGCCACTATTAATTGTTTCCACAAGATTGTGAGATTCAGACCGGATATGGCTGATGAGTGGAAATTCTACGGTAAGGGTTCTCGATCTAGAATTCCTTTGATATCCGTATTGTCTATGACTCGATTGTTGCAGAAAGGAGCGGAGGGATTCCTTGTCTATTCAGTTGATCTACTAAAATCGAGTCCATCATTGGCGGATTTGCCAGTGGTTTGCGAGTTTGCTGATGTCTTCCCAGATGAGATACCTGGTTTGCCTCCGATTCGAGAGATAGACTTCAGTATTGAGTTGATGCCAGGTACAGTTCCGAATTCGTGGGCTCCGTACAGGATGGCACCGATTGAGTTGAAAGAGTTCAAAGAACAGTTGGAAGATTTACTGGCCAAGGGATACATCAGACCGAGTGTTTCGCCTTGGGGTGCTCCAGTATTGTTTGTTCGAAAGAAAGACGGTTCTATGAGACTCTGTATCGATTACCGGCCAACTGAACAAAGCAACGATAAAGAATAAATATCCCTTGCCTCGTATTGATGATTTATTTGATCAATTGCAGGGTTCTTCTATATATTCCAAGATCGATCTGAGATTTGGATATCATCAGCTGAGAGTCAGGGATTCTGATATCTCGAAGACAGCATTCAGAACCAGGTATGGACATTATGAGTTTATTGTCATGCCGTTCTGTTTGACTAATGCTCCAGCTGTGTTTATGGGTCTGATGAACCGTGTATTCCAGAGGTATCTTGATGATTTCGTTATTATATTCATTGCTGATATATTGATTTATTCGAAGAATATGATTGATCATGCCGAGCATTTGAGAACTGTATTAAAAATTCTGAGGGCTGAGAAACTGTATGCGAAATTGTCAAAATGTGAATTTTGGCTGAGACAGGTTGTATTTCTGGGTCATATTATATCTGGAGATGGGATTTCTGTTTATCCTAGCAAGTTTGAGGCGGTGATCAATTGGCCGAGACCGACATCTGTGCCAAAGATTCGCAGTTTTATGGGTTTCGCTGGTTATTACCGACGATTTATTAAATATTTCTCGAGTATTGCCAAGCCTATTACTCAGTCGACTCAGAAGAATGCTCCGTTTATATGGTCTGAAGACTGTGAGTCAAGTTTTCTTGAGCTGAAGAAAAGACTGACCAGTGCACCGATATTGACTATTCCATCAGGTACTGATGATTTTGTGGTTTATTGTGATGCATCTCACCGAGGATTGGGTTGTATTCTGATGCAGCGAGGACATGTTATTGAAAGCCTCAAGACAGCTGAAGCCACATGAGACTCGTTATCCAATTCATGATCTTGAATTGGCTTCCATTGTATTCGCTTTGAAGATATGGCGACACTACCTTTACGGTGAGAAGTTTGAAATCTATTCTGATCATAAAAGCTTGAAATATCTCTTTTCACAATCAGAGTTGAATATGAGACAACGAAGATGGCTTGATTTGCTTAAAGACTTTGATTGTGAAATCAAGTACTATCCGGGGAAATCTAATGCAGCAGCAGATGCACTGAGTCGAAAGGTATGTTCTTTATCCTTATCGACGATTGGTGTTTCAAATTTGATAGAAGATTGCTGTTTGTCTGGATTGGTATTTGAGACAGATTATAGACCGATGAGATTATATGTTGCTCAAGCCGAACCAGAGCTGATTGTGAGAATTAGAGCGGCTCAGAAACTTGATCAGAATGTGCAGAATTCGATATCGATGGTCAGAGCAGAGCATCGATCAGAGTATCAAGTACGGGTTAGTGTACTGTGTGCGAATAATCGTCTTGTTGTGCCGAATGTTTTCGATTTGAAACGACAGATCTTGTCAGAAGCGCATAGCAGTCGATTCAGTATTCACCCTGGTGGCAGAAAGATGTATAATGATTTGAAAAGACAGTTTTGGTGGAAACAGATGAAAGCTGATATTGCTACATTTGTATCCAAATTTCTGAATTGCCAACAGGTGAAAGCCGAGAGAAAGAAACCAGGAGGTCTACTGCACAGTTTATCTATTCCTGAATGGAAATGGGATCACATTTCCATGGATTTTGTGACGCAGTTACCACGTTCCTCCAGAAGTTGTGATGCGATTTGGGTTGTGATTGACAGATTGACCAAATCCGCATGTTTTATTCCGTACAAGATGACGTACAGACATGACTAAATGACCGATATTTATGTCAGAGAAGTGTTCAGATTACACGGAGTGCCGAAGTCGATTGTATTAGACCGTGATCCTCGGTTTACTTCGCACTTGTGGCAGAGTTTACAGCAGGCTCTAGGTACGAAATTACAGTTGAGTACCGCATATCATCCACAGACCGACGGACAGTCGGAACGGACTATCCAGACACTGGAAGATATGCTGAGAGCTGTAGTGTTTGATTTTAGCACTAATTGGCAGGATGCATTGCCACTTTGTGAGTTCTCGTACAACAACAGCTATCAGACGAGTATTGAGATGGCTCCTTTCGAGGCGTTGTACGGAAAGAAATGTAGATCCCCTCTGTATTGGGATGATATCTTTGAGGTACCTGAGATTGGACCTGATATGATCAGAGATATGACTGATAAAGTGAAGCTGATACAGAAAAGAATGAAGGCAGCTCAAGATAGACAGGCCAAATATGTCAATGTTCGACGTAGACCATTGGTATTTGAGGCAGGAGACTGAGTATTCTTGAAGATTTCACCTTTCCGAGGAGTTGTCAGATTTGGCAAGAAAGAGAAACTGTCTCCACGATATATTGGGCCGTATGAGATTCTCGAGAAGATAGGAGATCGTGCCTATCGACTCGCCCTACCTGCCTTCTTTACCTGGGATACATGATGTCTTTCATGTATCATTATTGAGGAAATATCTCGCTGATGCGTCACATGTCATTCAGCCAGACGAGGCCGAACTGGACGAGACATTGAGTTATTTCAAGAAACCGATCCAGATTCTCGATCGTAAGAAAAAACAACTCAGAACGAAGACTATTTCGCTTGTGAAAGTTCAGTGGAGTCGTCATGGCATCGAAGAAGCTACTTGGGAGATTGAGTCTGATATGAGGCAGAGATTCCCAGAGTTATTTCACTGATGTGAGTTTCTATTTAGCTTCTGTTACATTTCTTTATGATATGATTGATTGCCTGTGATTTCGGGGACGAAATCGTATCTTAGAGGGGGAGAAATGTAATGCCCGAGATTTTGATTCTGTTAATCTGATATTATTGATTATGAACTGATGTGATTATAGCCGGGCCATTCCGAGACCAGATTGGGCAAAGCATAGGAATTGCAAAAATGTTGGACCGAAAGTTCGGTGCCCGGGCGGTAGTTTTTGACCGCCCAAGCGCCCTTAAATAACAAGGGAGGACCGAACATTCTGCGCCCGAGCGGAAATTCATGACCGCCCGAGCGCCAACCAGAATTGAAGAAAATGATGACACGTATCTTGGCCATGCAATGTGTATATATATATATATATATATGTATGTATACTACAATTCTTCAGAAAGGAAAAAGGGAAGGAACCGAGAGCCAGGGAAAGCTTCCAATCTTCCTATACTAGAATTCGATTTGTGCGAAAATCCGCCCGTTAGATTTTGAATCCGAATTCAGTACCGTGTTCTTATCGACAAGAGCTTCAGCTAGACGTAAGTTTTGTTACTGTTTTGTTATCATTTGAAATTATGATACTGCCAGAATCGGATATGATTCATATATGGTGTTCTCGATATGTTAGACATCGTATAATCGAAACTGAATTGAAGAACAGATACCGTATGGAATTGTTATTATTTTTAGAGTTGATTTGATTGAGATTGATATCAGATTTGTTTTGTATCGATTATGAGTTGTGGTAATTACTATCTGTTGATATTATATTGACGGGAATATTCAGATTGTTCCGTTATGCCATTGATTTTGAGTTAGATTCAGATTGATCAGATTCGGTGTTGATTTGAGCAGTATATTGATATTGTACTTCTTGATATTGTCATTGGCAGATTGAGTATTGACAGACTTCGAATTCCAGACTTGAACGTTGTCAGAACTGCTATTAAAGAAAGGTATAAGTCAATGTCGAACCGGGAGAATGACTCGAGTGTGAAATACTTGAGTTTCCCTAAACCACATACTTGTTGTTATTGTGTGCATTGATTGGATTGATTTGCTGGTTCTATTGATTTATAGAAAGCATGTATTAGACGATTGGTCTTGCGAAAGACGGGCTTGATGGTGATGGAATCGTCACTGACCCATTGCACATTGTCACCGAATAGTGATTGGCGGAGGTTGCCAAATTCTGTGATGGATAGGTCAAGACACTGGATGTTTGGTTTATATCGATGTTTGATTTGAGGTGGATTTACTTCTTTTACTGAAATTCGATATAGTATGCCAACGTCTGGAAACCGGGATCCCTAGACTAGGAATGAGTCTAGTCTGAGATATAGAGTCAGGAGTTGATTAACAGATTTATATTGAATTATATGTTCAGATTTTGATACATATTACTGATATCTGTCTCATGCTTTATATTGATTATATGATTGCATGTAGTCGTTGATTTATACTGGGATATATTTCTCACCGGAGTTATCCGGCTGTTGTCGTGTTTGTTTGTGTGCATGACAACAGGTGGTACAAGATCAGGGTTGAGGAGATGAAGAGAGATCGTGAGTAGAGTGGAGACTACGGACTTGGATTCTAGATAGGGTTTGAACACTTGATATATAGTTGTTAAACCTTAGTGTTAAATGACTGTATACGGTACAAGACTTGTACTTTGTTTTCAATGTATATATTCGAATGAATTCCATTACGTTCTGCATTTGACACTTGTATAAAAAAATTTTAGACCCTGTTTATTATAATTGATTTAATTATTCCCACAGACGATTAAGAAATGAATTAGCGTCCGGGTCCCCACACCCACACTTGAAATCGACACTGCCCTCAGTGTAAAGTGATGAAATCTGAACTAGCAAGAAAATTAAATCAAAACACTTTCTTGGAAAAATGTCGAGTAAGTGGTGAAAATGTTGTGGCAATCATCAACTCTTGAAAAGAATGACATCGAATACACAAAGAACCATAAAACGGAAATAGAAAATGCACACAAGCAAACGAATAAACCCAAAAGATGATAATAATAAATAATAAGTGCCATAAAATGAACATCAACATCTGAACGAAATGCACGAAATGAGAAAACTGATAAAATCCTCCACAAGTCCAAAAATAATAAAGCTAACTACTCGTCGTCGGATCCTACGTCCAAATCCTCTAGGCCATCGAGTGTCGATCTGTCAAAAGGTGGCGCATAGATATCATCGGAAAATGACTACGTCCTGGCCTGGTGCTCGAGTCGAGCCAATCGGGTGCGCAAGTCGTCCATGCAGTCAAATATGGTCGACAATATGTGACGAGTATCTCTCGGGGCGCGCTGTCGTGGGGGCAAACCAACTTGAGGTCCTGCTCGGGCATCCAATGCTGCCTCTTCCTCCACTCGATTTTCCCAGGCTCGCTCATCAGCTATAGGGGGAGGCACCGGTGGGTCACGGGGATGGGGACTGATATGTCGACTCCCGGGATTACGGTACCAAGCACCCTGTCGGAAAATGAAGTACATGCCCTGCATGGCCTGGGTTGTGAGCATCTGTGTAGAGGTAGGCAAGAAGGAAGTCTCACAAGTGAAAACGACACCATGGGCCGCCAAAATCCGGGAGATTATGATAGGAAAGGGGGCATATGGCGTCTTATTTTTCGTGAGATCAATGTGGGCGACTGAACGCATATAGGAAATCATGATCGACGCCAGCAGGAATAGCAGAAATGGACCCCAATCCATTCAACATCTTGTCTATGATATATAGAACAATATGGCGGACCTCATTGTTCCCGGCCTTCCTTGGAATTATGTTCGCTCCCGTGAAGTAGCAGATAAGGCGATCAAGCAACGAGAGGGACTTCGGAAGGACGCTGGTGCGGGAGCCGGTTTGGGATGTGAAATAGTTTAGACGGCTTCGTGCCTGAGGGATCCGGAAAGTGATGTCGGACATGAAAAGATCCAACTGATTGAAGACTACCGGAGGCCCTTCATTGGGGACATTCAGAATAGCGGCCAGAGATGCCCTAAGTAAGTCAATAGCAACCCCTTTGATGTAAGTACGTATATGCTGCATCCCGGTCTTGTCTTTTTCCTCAAAATTTGCGTAGAATATCCAGACCAACTCGGGGTAATAGGGGCCGACGATGTCCAGGAGAGGTCCCCGACCAAATTTATCAAACTCTGCCCGGAGTGGCACCTCGTTATCGATCCGGGGATGAATGGAACGTTAAACGATCACGGAGTTCTCGTTAAGTGCCGAGTACCACTCAAAATTGTCTCTGCTGGTGAACTTAAAAGCATCAAATGCCAATTTAGCGGAACCAGAAGATGAGGAGGCACCGCTTCGTGCGCACTTACTACTCTGTTTGCGAGGAGGCATTTCGACTGAAGCAAGTATATCCAAACACCCTAACAACTCAGTCACAACAACCCAACAAATGATCACAATCAGATCGGACCAATATAAGAGCTTATCCCAACGCAACGATAATAAACCAAGGCCAATGCGAATTAATCAACGGACAATAGGTTCCAACAACAAGTTATCCCGAAAACAGACTAGTAGTGATAATAACGCAACCCTAAACAAACAAAGTCCAGCAATCCAACAATCTAAGAATGATACCCAATCACAAACTGAAATAATGTGCAATTAACTCACTCTCGCACATCGGTGGAGGGCTTCCGGTGACATGAGGCAGCGTGATTCGGTTGATGGTGGAAGAGGGGCTGTGCGGATTTTGTGGTTTTTGAGTGGCGTGGGTTCACGGTGGTTGCTGGAGTAGGCGGCTGAAGTCTGTGATGGAAAGGGAGGCGACGTCGATTACGGTGTGAGGCGGCATGAGTAGGGAGAAACGATTTTAGGGATTTAGGGATTGTGTGGAATTGGGGCAGGAAGTCTGATATTTTGTGTCTGAAAGTTGTCAAAATTAGAAGGCACGGACCCCGTGTAAAGATCCGTATCATGGTCCGTGTAGGTTCTGTAAATCGGTGGCTTTGAAAGATTGGTACACGGACCCCGTGTAGGGGTCCGTAGAAAGGTCCGGGTAGGCTCTGTAATCAGTGGCTTTGAAAGATTGGTACACGGACCCCGTGTAGGTGTCCGGCTATGGGTCCGTTCAGTCACTGTTATTTATATATATTTTTTATTTTTTTAGAATACCCGACACATACTAGAACCAAACACATATGTGAAGTCAAGAATGTACAATTCTATCAATCTACATATCAAAATTGAAACTCGATCAAGCACACAAGATGCAAGAATTGTACAGAAACTTACCTGGCCTTTTTTGACGTTCTCAGTCCGCTGGTCATAATAGAATCCCTACACTTGAGAAATCCCATCGCTAGTGAATAACCTACATGCACCACCATTCAATGAAATTAGCTCACGAGATATGCATAAAACAAAAAGAAAGAAAACTAAATTAAAGATGAAAGAAAAATAAAACCGAACACTGGGTTGCCTCCCAGCAAGCAATAAATTTATAGTCGATAGCCTGACTGTACTCCCTTTATTCAGTTTGGATCCTGCAGATCCACGGTGATCGGCTCATCGGGCATGGTAACACCATGATAAACCTTCAGCCTATGCCCATTCACCTTGAATGCTCCAGTTGCTTCACTAGTGATCTCCACTGTCCCATAAGGGAAAACTTGCGTGATGGTGTATGGTTCTGACCACCGTAAACGCAACTTACCTGGCATCAACTTCAGTCGAGAATTGTATAATAGTACTAATTGTCCCACCACAAATTATCGATGGACGATGTTTTGATCATGCCAACATTTGGTTTTCTCCTTGTAAAGCTTTGCGTTCTCATAAGCATCCAACCTAAACTCATCCAATTCATTCAGTTGCAGCACTCTCTCGTCACCTGTGGCTTTAGCATCAAAATTCAAAAATTTAGTAGCCCAATAAGCCTTATGTTCAAGTTCTACTGGTAGGTGACACGACTTCCCATACAATAATTTAAAAGGAGACATGCCAATGGGAGTTTTAAAAGCAGTGCGGTAAGCCAAAAGTGCATCGTCGAGTTTTCTAGACCATTCTTTCCTTGAAGCCCCGACAGTCTTCTCAAGAATGCGTTTAAGTTCTCTGTTCGATACCTCGACTTGGCCACTAATTTGAGGATGATAAGGTGTGGCCACCTTATGTCGGACCCCATACTTAGCCAACAAATTATCAAATTGACGATTACAAAAATGAGTACCCCCATCGCTAATAATGGCTCTAGTTGTGCCAAAACGTGAGAAAATATTTTAATGAGAAATTGAACGACAACCCTAGAATCATTAGTTTTGCATGCAAGTGCCTCCACCCACTTAGACACATAATCTACAGCCACCAAAATATACTTGTTCTCAAAAGAAACCGAGAACGACCCATGAAATCTATACCCCACACATCAAATATCTCACACACCAAAATACTATTGAGAGGCAATTCATGTCGCCTAGAGATATTACCTGTGCGCTGACAATTTGGACATTTTGTAACATATTCATGCGCATCCTTAAATAAAGTAGGCCAATAAAAACAAGACTGGAGGACTTTTGACGCAGTTCTAGTTGCCCAAAAATGGCCTCCAGCCGGACCAGCATGACAATGAAACAAAATCTCACTTACCTCTTCCTGGGGAATATATCTCCAGACTATACCATCTGCACATATTCTAAACAAATAAGGATCCTCCCACAAATAATATTTCAAATTTGAGAAAATTTTTTTCTTTTGCTGATAAGTGAAATGGGGAGGAATGAACTTACTGGATAGATAATTAACAAAATCGGCGTACCATGATAAACTGTTGACCTCAAAAAGTTGTTCATATGGGAAATCATCGCGAATAATTTCATTACCTTGACTTGGATTCTCCAAACGCGAGAGGTGGCCTGAAACTTGGTTCTCTGTCCCCTTCCTATCGATTATCTCCAAGTCAAATTCCTTCAACAGAAGAATCTAGCGAATGAGCCGTGGTTTTGCATCCTTTTTGGCCATCAGGTATTTCAAGGCTGAATGATCAGTGTGCACTACTACTTTGCTCCCTATCAAATATGATCTAAATTTATCCAGAGCAAAAACCACAGCAAGAAGCTCCTTCTCTGTAGTGGCATAGTTCAGTTGGGCAGCTGACAGTGTCATACTGGCATAGCAGATGACATGAATACATTTCTCCTTCTTTTGTCCCAACACTGCCCCTAGAGCTGTGTCGCTTGCATCACACATCACCTCAAATGGTGACCCCCAATCATGTGCTATCATCACAGGTGCAGAGATCAATTTTTCCTTCAGAACCTGAAATGCGAGCACACACTCATCGGAAAAATCAAAGCGCACATCTTTTATCAGCAAATTGGTTAGTGGCTTAGCAATGCAAGAAAAATCTTTTATAAAGCGTCTATAGAACCCTGCATGGCCTAGAAAACTACGCACTCCTCTGATGTTTGTTGGGGTTGGGAGTTTTTCAATTACTTCAATTTTTGCCTCATCAACTTCAATCCCAGTTTCTGAAATTTTGTGCCAGAACACAATTCTCTCTCTCACCATGAAATGGCATTTTTCCCAGTTTAAAACCAAATTTGACTCCTCACATCTCTCTAAGACTTTAGACATGTTAATCAAACAAGTATCAAACGAAGAGCCAAAGACAGAAAAATCATCCATGAATATTTCAATAAAATCCTCAATCATGTCATGAAAAATTGACATCATGCATCTTTGGAAAGTTGCTGGTGCATTACATAGACCGAATGACATTTGTTTATATGCAAATGTCCCGTAAGGATAGGTAAACGTGGTTTTCTCCTGATCTTCAGGGTCAATGGGAATTTGCATATAATTTGAATAACCATCTAGGAAACAGTAGAAAGAATGTACAGCTAACCTTTCCAACATTTGATCAATAAAAAGAAGGGAGAAATGGTCTTTACGGGTGGCGTCATTAAGTTTTCTATAATCAATGTAAACACGCCACCCTGTAACCGTTCTGGTAGGAATCAACTGATTGTTCTCATTTTTTACGACCGTGATCACACCTTTTTTCGGAACAACATGTACTGGACTTACCCACCTACTATCAGAAATCGGGTAAATAATACCTGCGTCCAGTAGCTTTATCACCTCCTTCTTGACCACCTCTTGCATAGCCGGGTTTAGACGTCTTTGAGGTTGGGTAGATGTCTTGTGGTCAGCCTCCATCAAAATTTTGTGCATGCACATGGAGGAACTGATCCCCTTGATGTCTGCAATGCTCCAACCTATGGCTTTGATATTTTTCCTCAGAACTCGCAACAGCTTTATTTTCTTCCGTCCCTGTCAAAGTAGAGGAAACTATCACTAGCAGTTTATCATTATTAAGCAAAAATAGATATTTCAAGTGAGAAGGAATAGGTTTCATCTCTAGGATTGGGGCTTCTTCAATGAATGATTTTAAGGGTCTTGGGACATGCCAAAGCTCCCCAATCCTAGAGTTTATCGTTTTTGAAATCGGTCTGCATGCTTCCAAATAGTGTACGTATTCCTCGGTCTCTTTATTTTCCAAATCTCCTGGACATATATGGGTCAAACAAACTTCCAAAGGATCTTCACATATCAATCTCTGCAAACCACACTCAACGAACTCGTTAGTAGCATCAATTCTAAAACAATCAGATGTATCATTGGGGTATTTGATGGAATGAAAAACATTAAAAACCACACTCTCATTATTCAATCGCAACACCAACTCACCCTTGTGTACATCTATCAGAGATTTTCCAGTTGCTAAATATGGTCTACCTAAAATAAGAGGGATCTCACGATCCTCTTCCATATCCAACACAACAAAATCAACCGGAAAAATGAACTTGTCAACTTTTACCAACACATCCTCGACAACTCCCCTGGGATACTTAATTGATCTATCAGCCAATTGTAGAGAAATTGTAGTTGGCTTCACTTCACCTATTTTCAGCTTCTCAAAGCATGAGTACGGCATTAAGTTAATGCTTGAACCTAGGTCACACAAAGCTTTACTAAAATTTGAAGTTCCTATGGTACAAGGAATAGAGAAGCTACCTGGGTCCTTAAGCTTCGGCGGTAATTTATTTTGCAAAATTGCAGAACATTCCTCCGAAAGCTTAACCGTCTCAAAGTCCACCAATTTCCTCTTGTTCGATAAAATATCTTTAAGAAATTTATCATAGGAGGGCATTTGAGCTAAAGCCTCTGCAAATGGGATATTTATGTGCAGCCTTTTGAAAATCTCAAGAAATTTTGAAAATTGAGTATCCTGTTGCAGTTGCTTTGCTCTTTGGGGAAACGAGAGTGAATTAATATCAATAGTGGGGTTCGATTTTAGAGACCTACCTTTCTCCTTTGCGTCCTCGGACCTTTGCTTGGATAACCCATTTTCTTTCACATTTTCCTCAACATCAACTACCTCTTGCTTTATGGGAGATGTCACCATGACTGCATTGACACCCTTCGGATTCTTTTCCGTGTCACTAGGTAGTGAACCCGGAGCTCGTGTAGCCATTTGTGTCGCCAACTGCCCTAGTTGAGTCTCTACCCTTTGCATCATGGCATCGTGATTTTGCCATCTCATCTCATTCCCGGCTATGTACTTGGATAGCATATCCTCAAGATTCGACTTGCTATCTTGTGGCTTGAAACCGGGTGTCATAGAAGGTCCAGTACCTTGCGGAGGTTTAGGTGGTTTATGTGGAGGCTTTTGCTGTGTAGGATGTTGCGGAGGATTGAAATATGGTTGCTAAACAGTATTTTCTGATTGCCTCCACCCAAAATTCGGATGATTCCTCCAACCTGGGTTATAAGAGAAACTGTATGGATTATATTGTTGTCGACCTTGGTTTCCTACATAGTTAACTGAATCCCTTCCAAAGCACTGTATTCCCTCACAAGACATATCTGGCATGACATCCATGTCACCAGATGATCCACCAACTATCTCAGCGTTTCCCTGAATTTGATTTACTGGCTTGACTGGTGTTGATCTATTTGTTTGTAACTGTGCCATCTGATGTGTCAATCCATCAAGCTCTTCTGTGATCGCTGTCAAAGCGTCCATCTCAAGGAATCCGACTTTCTTCTCCCTTCGATTCTCTTGCCAGCCTACATTGTTTTCTGCCATATTAGATATGATTTCAAGCGCTGCGTTTGGTGTTTTCCTGTATAGGCTACCATTCGCTGCTGCATCAAGCATAGACCTCACAGAAGGATCCACCCCGTAGTAGAACGTCTCAACCTGCTGGCCTATCGAAAAACCATGTCTCGGACACATTCTCAACATCTTCTTAAACATTGTGTAAGGCCCGAGATTATAGAGATGATATTATTTTAATTCGAGATTATTGAATTAGAGAAGTATGGAGTGTTGAATTATATTCCATGATGTTTGCAATTATTTAGGATTGGAATTGAATCGAAAAGATTGAATAGGGGCTGATGTGCAATTAATGAGAAATTGAGGGACTAAAGTGCAATAAGTGGGATTGGCCACTTGTCATGCCATGCAAGAGGAAGCTTGGGACGTGCCATATTGCTACTTTTTCACTCCATTTCATTCAGATTTTTTGAGGATATGGCCGAAACCCTCCATGAATGAAAGCTTCAAGTTCCTTTCTCATTTTTCAAGTTTCATTGAGATGATCCAACCATAATTTCTTGAAATTGAATTTAGATTCTTGCTCCTCAACTCAAGGGCTTCAAGGTGAGGTAAAATTCATCATTTTTCAGCATGTTTCGAAATCTATATGTTGGAGGAATTGTGATTTTATTAGAGATATATCTTCTTGAGTAGCTAGAGATCATAACGCCGTAAACGGATCGATTATCGGATGTCGTATGCAATTTGTGTAAAATTCCAGCATGTTGGCCGAAACTTGATGGTGCAGAATTATTGTGTTTTGGCTTGGTATTGTTGGGGATTATGAGTTGTTGATGTTAGTTGATTGTTGTGTGAGTTATCGGGATACCGAAATTACGCCGTTATGCTGCCGAATTTGATATAGAATGAGTAAATCAATTTCATGTCTTGAGTGGAGTTTGATATTGCTAATGTGGAGCTCGAATTGTGCATTCCAGATTTCGTGTGGATAGCCTTGAATTCGAATGTGTAGCTCCAACCTTGGATAGAAGAATGAGCAATATTTCCTAACTTGTGTTCTTGTTGACCGAGAAGAGTTGAGCAAGATTGTGTCAAGTGTGATAGCATCCAAGAACCGAAAAGAAAGGTATAAGTCAATGTGGTATTGGGAGATCGACTCAAGTAGGATATACTTGAGTTTCCCTAAATCACATACTTCTTATTATTATGTTCATTGATTTGACTTGATATGCTTGTTCTATGGATGTATAGAAAACAGGTATTAGACGAGTGATCTTGTGACAGAAGTGCCTGATAGTGGTGGGATCGCCACGGGCACATTGCACGATGTCCCAAGATAGTGAATTGGCGATAGTGCCACAGTCTGTGACGGATAGATCAAGACACCAGATGTTTGGTTATATCGATTGAATAGAATTGGAGTTTATTCTATTATTGAATTCGATATAGGAATGCCAACGTCTGGAAACCGGGATCCCTAGACTAGGATTGAGTCTAGTCTGAGACGTGGAGTCACGAGTCTGATTTACGATTTTATATTGATTATGTTTCAGATTTTGATACATGTTACTGATATTTATTACATGCTTTTACATTGTTTATATGATTGCATGTTCGTTGATTTATACTGGGATTATATTCTCACCGGAGTTATCCGGCTGTTGTCGTGTTTGTATGTGTGCAAGACAACAGGTAGGACAGGATCGGGGTCGAGGAGATAAAGAGAGATCGCGATTAGAGTGGAGACTACGGACTTGATTAGAGATAGGGTTTGGAGACTTGATATTTAGTTGTTAAACCTTAGTTTGAATGATTGTATATAGTACAAGACTTGTACTTTAATACTGACATGTATATTAGAATGTATTCCATTACGTTCGCATTTAATACTATATTTAAAAAAAATTAGACCCTGTTTATTATAATTAATTAAATTGTCCCAATGATGATTAAGAACATGATTAGCGTCCGGGTCCCCACAACAGGTGGTATCAGAGCGATAGATCCTTTAGACTGAGATAGGAGCTAGTGAGCGGGGTAGAATGAGTTTTCTTTCCTTGCTTTTGATTGCTAGCATGACTTACTGCTTTATAATGCATGTTTATCTGTTTATCTGATTTGATTTGAAAACATGTGTTATTGAGAATAAATCAGGGCCGATTCTGGATCAGCAGTAAGATGATCGGAGGAGGACTGAAACAGAATTATTTGTGTTTGGGTTACTAATCCATTTGATTATCAGATTTGCCTCCGAGAAGAGTACCAGAACATGGTAGTACTTCGAACCCTCCAATGGACGTTACAGCCACTCCAATGGAGACATTGTTGAAAAGATTTCAGTCATTTCATCCACCAACTCTGAAAGGTACCGAGACTTTAGTGGACTGCGAGAGTTGGTTGGACGATATTGAGATGCTGTTTGAGTCCTTGGACTACACCGATGAGCGGAGGGTGAAATTAATTGGACACCAGTTGCACGATATTGCAAAGAACTGGTGGATCACCACTAAGCGGGCATTAGAACATCGAGGTCGACTATTACCTGAAATGTGTTTAGAACTGAATTTTATCAGAGGTTCTTTCCAGTGTCGTACAGGAAGGACAAGGGAGCCGAATTTGCTAATTTGAGACAGGGCCAGCTAAACATTGAGGAATATGTGGTCAAGTTCTCGACTTTGTTGCGGTTTGCTCCACATGTGGCTGAAAATGATGAGGCCGTTGCGGATCAGTTCATAAATGGCCTAAATCCTGAAATCTTTACCTTGGTGAATACCGGGAGGCCAAACAATTTTACTGATGCTTTGAATAGAGCCAAAGGAGCCGAAGCCGGTCTGATGAGACAGAGAGAAGCTTCGTTTGTGCCTCCAGCACCGAGACCAGAACAACCACCTCCTCGACTAGAGAGTGGCAGTGGGAGTGGAAAGAAAGATTTCCTGAATGCTAAAGGGAAGCAGTTTAAGAGATCTGGAAGTAGTTCATCCAGTTCTAGTGGCTCGAGACAGACTGGTCAGGGCCAGAGTTATACAGGACCTTACTATAGCACTTGTGGAGGGAAGCATTCCACTGAGCAGTGCCGAGGAGTGTTCGGCAGTTGCCGTATCTGTAGGCAGCAGGGACATTTTGCCCGAGTATGTCCACAGAGAGGTGCCCAGGGATCCCAGGCAGCAGAGTCATCTGGATCAGTGGCTCAAACAGGGAGACGACCATCTGCTGTTCATTCTTTCCAACCAGCACCGTCTACTCAGTCACAGCAGAGGCCAAGAGGAAGCCAGACAGTGAGCCAGCCTCCGAGACAGCACGCCAGAGTGTTCGCTTTGACTGAGGAGCAGGCACAGGATGCACCTGATGATGTTGTTGCAGGTAACTGCTTTATTTCTGGTTATCCTGCATATGTATTGATTGATACTGGTGTATCGCATACATTTATATCTGAGCGATTTGCATTGAGTCATGCATTGCATGTTGAGTCCCTATCTACTGTAGTATTTGTTTCTTCTCCTTTGGGAAAAGGTCTTGTATCAGTGACTTCTGTTAGATCTTGTACACTACGGTATGACGGACATGAGATTGAGTTAGACTGTATTGTGCTTCGATTGTCTGATTTTGACTGTATTATCGGAATTGATATGTTGACCAAGTACAGAGCTACAGTTGATTGTTTCCACAAGATTGTGAGATTCAGACCTGAGATGCCTGAGTAGTGGAAATTTTATGGTAAGGGTTCTCGAGCTAGAATTCCTTTGATATCTGCTATGAATATGACTCGATTATTGCAGAAAGGAGCGGATGGATTCCTTGTTTATTCAGTTGATTTACTGAAATCGAGTCCATCATTGGCGGACTTGCCTGTGGTGTGTGAGTTTGCTGATGTCTTTCTAGATGAGATTCCTGGTTTGCCTCCGATTCGAGAGATAGACTTCAGCATTGAGTTGATGCCAGGTACAGTTCCAATATCTAGAGCTCCATACCGAATGGCACCAATTGAGTTGAAAGAGTTGAAAGAACAGTTGGAGGATTTACTGGCCAAGGGGTATATCAGACCGAGTGTGTATCCTTGGGGTGCTCCAGTACTGTTTGTGAGGAAGAAAGACGGTTCAATGAGGCTCTGTATCGATTACCGGCAACTGAAAAAGGCAACGGTAAAGAACAAATATCCCTTGCCTCGCATTGATGATCTGTTTGATCAGCTACAGGGTTCTTCAGTGTATTCCAAGATCGATCTGAGATCTGGATACCATCAGTTGCGAGTCAAGGATTCTGATATCTCGAAGACAGCATTCAGAACCAGGTATGGACACTATGAATTTATTGTCATGTCGTTTGGTTTGACGAATGCACCGGCTGTATTCATGGGATTGATGAACCGTGTCTTTCAGAGATATCTTGATGAGTTTGTAATCATATTCATTGATGACATTCTGATTTATTCCAAGAATATGATTGAGCATGCAGAACATCTGAGAACTGTGTTGAAAATATTGAGAGCTGAGAAATTGTATGCTGAACTGTCGAAATGCGAGTTTTGGTTGAAACAGGTAATATTTCTGGGTCACATTATATCAGGAGACGGTATTTCTGTTGATCCCAGTAAGGTTGAAGCCGTGATTTCTTGGCCGAGACCGACTTCTGTACCAAAGATTCGCAGTTTTATGGGTTTGGAAGGATATTATCGACGTTTTATTAAAGATTTCTCGAGCATTGCCAAACCGATTACTCAGTTAACTCAGAAGAATGCTCCGTTTGTGTGGTCAGAAGACTGTGAGTCCAGTTTTCAGGAATTGAAGAAAAGATTGACTAGTGCACCGATACTGACTATTCCCTCAGGTACTGGTGGATTTGTTGTTTATTGTGACGCTTCTCACAGAGGTTTGGGTTGTGTGTTGATGCAGCGAGGGCATGTGATTGCTTATGCCTCGAGACAGCTGAAGCCACACGAGACTCGCTACCCAAGTCATGATCTTGAATTGGCAGCCATTGTATTAGCTTTGAAGATATGGCGACACTACCTCTACGGTGAGAAATTTGAAATTTATTCTGATCACGAAAGTTTGAAATATCTGTTTTCACAATCAGAACTGTATATGAGACAGCGAAGATGGCTAGATTTACTGAAAGACTTTGATTGTGAAATCAAATACTATCCGGGGAAGTCCAATGCAGCAGCTGATACATTGAGTCGAAAGGTATGTGCTTTATCCTTATCGACAATAGGTGTTTCAAATTTTATTGAAGACTGCTGTTTGTCTGGATTGGTATTTGAGACAGATTGTAGACCGTTGAGATTGTATGCTATTCAAGCTGAACTAGAGCTGATTTTGAAGATTAAAGCGGCTCAGAAAGTTGATCAGAAAGTTCAGAAATCGATTGAGATGGTCAGATCAGGTCATCAATCAGAGTTTCAGGTACGTGAGGATGTACTGTATGTGAATAATCGTCTTGTCGTGCCGAATGTTTCAGATTTGAGACAGCGAATATTAACAGAAGCGCACAGCAGTCGTTTTAGCATTCATCCTGGTCGCAGAAAGATGTATAATGACTTGAAGACACAGTTTTGGTGGAAGCAAATGAAATCTGATGTCACAGAATTTGTGTCAAAATGTCTGAATTGCCAACAGATAAAGGTTGAAAGAAAGAAACCAGGAGGTCTACTGCACAGTTTATCGATTCCTGAATGGAAATGGGATCACATTTCCATGGATTTTGTGACACAGTTACCGAGATCCTCCCGAGGTGGTGATGCGATTTGGGTCATGATTGATAGATTGACCAAATCAGCATGTTTTATTCCGTACCAGATGACATACAGGTATGACCAGATGGCAGAGATTTATGTTAGAGAGGTGGTCAGATTACACGGAGCGCCGAAGCCGTTTGTATCAGACCGTGATCCTCGGTTCACTTCGCACTTCTGGCAGAGTTTACAGCAGGCTCTAGGTACGAAGTTGCATCTGAGTACCGCATATCATCCACAGACTGACGGACAGTCAGAGCGAACGATCCAGACATTGGAGGATATGCTGAGAGCTGTAGTTCTTGATTTTAGCACTTGATGGCAAGATGCATTGCCACTTTGTGAATTTTCGTACAACAACAGCTATCAGACGAGTATTGAGATGGCTCCATTTGAAGAATTGTATGGAAAAAAGTGCAGATCCCCTCTGTATTGGGATGATATCTCTGAGGTTCCTGAGATTGGACCTGATATGATCAGAGAGATGACGGAAAAATTAAGCTAATACAGAAAAGAATGAAGGCAGCTCAAGATAGACAGGCCAAATATGACAACATCAGACGACGACTATTGGTATTTGAGGCAGGAGACCGAGTATTCCTGAAGATTTCTCCTTTCAGGGGTGTTGTCAGATTTGGCAAGAAAGGAAAATTGTCTCCACGATACATGGGGCCGTACGAGATTATCGAGAAGATAGGAGATCGTGCCTATCGACTCGCATTACCGCCTTCTCTATCTTGGAATACATGATGTTTTTCATGTATCTATGCTGCGGAAGTATCTCCCCGATGATTATCATATTATTCAGCCAGACGAGGCCGAGCTGGATGAAAATCTGAGTTATATTGAGAAACCGATTCAGATTATTAATCGTAAAGAAAAGCAACTCAGGACGAAGACTATCCCACTTGTAAAAGTTCAATGGACTCGTCATGGCACTGAAGAAGCTACTTGGGAGACTGAATCAGACATGAGACAGGAATTCCCAGCATTATTTCATTGATGTGAGTTTTCTATTCAATACTCTCTTATATACATTTCTTTTCGATATGATTTGATTGCATGCGAGTTCGAGGACGAACTCATATCTCAGCGGGGGAGAATTGTAAGGCCCGAGATTATAGAGATGATATTATTTTAATCCGAGATTACTGAATTAGAGAAGTATGGAGTGTTGAATTATATTCCAAGATGTTTGCAATTATTTAGGATTGGAATTGAATCGAAAAGATTGAATAGGGGCTGATGTGCAATTAATGAGAAATTGAGGGACTAAAGTGCAATAAGTGGGATTGGCCACTTGTCATGCCATGCAAGAGGAAGCTTGGGACGTGCCATATTGCTACTTTTTCACTCCATTTCATTCAGATTTTTTGAGGATATGGCCGAAACCCTCCATGAATGAAAGCTTCAAGTTCCTTTCTCATTTTTCAAGTTTCATTGAGATGATCCAACCATAATTTCTTGAAATTGAATTTAGATTCTTGCTCCTCAACTCAAGGGCTTCAAGGTGAGGTAAAATTCATCATTTTTCAGCATGTTTCGAAATCTATATGTTGGAGGAATTGTGATTTTATTAGAGATATATCTTCTTGAGTAGCTAGAGATCATAACGCCGTAAACGGATCGATTATCGGATGTCGTATGCAATTTGTGTAAAATTCCAGCATGTTGGCCGAAACTAGATGGTGCAGAATTATTGTGTTTTGGCTTGGTATTGTTGGGGATTATGAGTTGTTGATGTTAGTTGATTGTTGTGTGAGTTATCGGGATACCGAAATTACGCCGTTATGCTGCCGAATTTGATATAGAATGAGTTAATCAATTTCATGTCTTGAGTGGAGTTTGATATTGCTAATGTGGAGCTCGAATTGTGCATTCCAGATTTCGTGTGGATAGCCTTGAGTTTGAATGTGTAGCTCCAACCTTGGATAGAAGAATGAGCAATATTTCCTAACTTGTGTTCTTGTTGACCGAGAAGAGTTGAGCAAGATTGTGTCAAGTGTGATAGCATCCAAGAACCGAAAAGAAAGGTATAAGTCAATGTGGTATTGGGAGATCGACTCAAGTAGGATATACTTGAGTTTCCCTAAATCACATACTTCTTATTATTATGTTCATTGATTTGACTTGATATGCTTGTTCTATGGATGTATAGAAAACAGGTATTAGACGAGTGATCTTGTGACAGAAGTGCCTGATAGTGGTGGGATCGCCACGGGCACATTGCACGATGTCCCAAGATAGTGAATTGGCGATAGTGCCACAGTCTGTGACGGATAGGTCAAGACACCGGATGTTTGGTTATATCGATTGAATAGAATTGGAGTTTCTTCTATTATTGAATTCGATATAGGAATGCCAACGTCTGGAAACCGGGATCCCTAGACTAGGATTGAGTCTAGTCTGAGACGTGGAGTCACGAGTGTAATGCCCGAGAATTAATCACTTTAATTAACGATGATTTATTTACAATTTTATGCGATTATGAAAGGATTAACCGAGACCCGATTTGAGATAACGCGTAAAAAGATGTATGTGCGAGGATGCGCTCTCGTGCATATGCGCGACCAGCCGGGCCCATATGCGCGACCTGAACCCGCGCATGTGCGCGAGGGTGGCAGAGAGTTGGGCAGAAATTTGAGTACCTCGCGCATATGCGCCGAATGAGGGCGCGCATATGCGCGAGGCACTGTGCACATCACGCGCCGAGACATATGGTCTCGCGCATATGCGCCGGTAGATGTCGCGCATATGCGCGAGACGTGTTGCACGTAGAGTGAGCCATTTGCCTTGATGCATGTTACATATATATATATATATATAAGCAAATACGTAAACTTCAGAAAACGAGAAATCGAAGGGGAAACTTTGGGGAAAAATTGTCCTTGAATCTTAGGACCGCGATTATGTAAAATCCGTCCGTCTGATTTTGAATCTGACTTCGGTACTGTGTTCATATCAACGCAGGCTACAACTGGACGTAAGTTTTACTACGTTTTGACATGTTTTGAAATTATGATATTGTCAGAATTGCATGGAATTCATATATGATGTTCTGGACATGTTAGACATCATAGAATCGAAGTCAGATTAAGAAACGGACTGATTATGGAATGGTTATGGTTTCTGAAGTTAATTGACTGAGATATGATATCAGATTGTATTGGTATCGGTTATTAGTTGAGGGAATTATTATCTGGTGATGTTATATTGACCGGGATATCGAGATTGTGCGGTTATACCGTTGATTTTGAATTATTGATCAGATTGGAATTGGTTTGAGCGGTATATTAATATGATATTATTGATATTGCCATTGCCAGATCGAGGGATTGACAGAGTTTGAATTCCAGACCGAAACCACGAACGAAAGGTATAAGTCAATGTGGTATTGGGAGATCGACTTGAGTTGGTTTAGACTTGAGTTTCCCTAAATCACATACTTTACTTTATTGCATCGATATTTGCACTGATTTGATTGAGGTACTTGTTCTCTTGATTTATAGATAGCAGGTATTAGACGAGTAATCTTGTGACAGAAGTGCCTGATAGAGGCGGGATCGCCACGGGCACATTGCACGATGTCACAAGATAGTGTATTGGCGATAGTGCCAAAGTCTGTCACCGGATGATTGGCTATCGATGTGGATAGAAATGTGGCTTCTTCTATTACTGGTGATCGGTATTGTATCGATGTGGATAGAATCGTAACTCTTCTATTACTGATGATCGATATCATATCGATGTGGATAGAATTGGAGTTTCTTCTATTACTGGTGATCGATACTATATCGATGTGGATAGAATCAGAGCTTCTTCTATTACTGGTGATCGAGACCCTATCGACGTGGATAGAACTGGAGTCTTTTCTATTACTGTTGGTCGATATGGGAATGCCAACTTATGGAAACCGGGATCCCTAGATTAGGATTGAGTCTAGTCTGAATTGTAGAGTTACGAGTATTGTCGACAGTCTGATATTGATTATGTTTCAGATTTTGATACATATTGCTGTTATCTGTTACATGCTTTATATTTGTTTATATGATTGCATGTTTCGTTGATTTATACTGGGATTATATTCTCACCGGAATTATCCGGCTGTTGTCTTGTTTGTATGTGTACATGACAACAGGTGGGACAGGATCAGGGTCCAGGAGATGAGGAGAGATCGTGATAGAGTGGAGACTTCGGACTTTGATGTATATAGGGTTTTGGCACTTGATAATTAGATGTTGAACCTTAGTTTTTACTGATTTGTAGACGGTACAGGACTTGTACTTTATTTTATACTGAGTTGTATATTAGTTTGATTTCACTACATTCCGCATTAAAAAGAAAAAAATTTTATGACCCTAATTACTTTATTAGTAAATTGATCCTGATGACGATTAAGAACTGATTAGCGTCCGGGTCCCCACAACGAGTCTGATTTACGATTTTATATTGATTATGTTTCAGATTTTGATACATGTTACTGATATTTATTACATGCTTTTACATTGTTTATATGATTGCCCGTTCGTTGATTTATACTGGGATTTTATTCTCACCGGAGTTATCCGGCTTTTGTCGTGTTTGTATGTGTGCATGACAACAGGTGGGACAGGATCGGGGTCGAGGAGATAAAGAGAGATCGCGATTAGAGTGGAGACTACGGACTTGATTAGAGATAGGGTTTGGAGACTTGATATTTAGTTGTTAAACCTTAGTTTGAATGATTGTATATAGTACAAGACTTGTACTTTAATACTGACATGTATATTAGAATGTATTCCATTACGTTCTGCATTTAATACTATATTTAAAAAAAATTAAACCCTGTTTATTATAATTAATTAAATTGTCCCAATGATGATTAAGAACATGATTAGCGTTCGGGTCCCCACACATTGCCCATGCTGAATTCAATGATTCCCCATCTCTCTGTCTGAATGATGTGATTTCATTCCGCAATTGTGTAATCTTAGTTGGGGGAAAATACCTGTGCATGAAAACCTCGACTAATCCATCCCATGTAGTAATAGAACCAGCTGGAAGGTCCGGAAGCCACTCCATAGCCTCTCTTTGTAGGGAGAATGGGAATATTCTGAGACGAATGGCATCAGTACTCACCCCATTGCACTTGATTGTATCACAGATCGATAGAAAATTCTCCAGGTGTGCGTTAGGATCTTCAGAAGGTGATCCTCCAAATTTGACTTGGAGTTGAATCATCTGGATGATTGCCGGCTTCGGTTCGAATGTATTCTCTTGAATTGTAGGGCGGACAATACTAGAACCATAACCTCCAAACGCTGATCAATGAAGCTCCATTAAAGTACGCTCATCCTCTTTTCCGGCCATGTCTTTAAATTCTGGTTTAAGTTCTATTTCAGATTCCTCTTTAGATTCGAATTCAAGAGCCAAGTTGTTGTTCCTTCGAGCTCTACGGATGCGGCGGAGAGTGCTTTCAATCTCTAGATCAATTGGCACTAGATTTTCGAAGCCTTGAGCACGGCTCATATAACACGAGCTAGACTCCTGCAATCAAAATTCAAGTGCACAATTCAAGCTCCTAAAGAGTGGAAAAAAAAAATGAAACAAAATTAATTAAAATGCTAAAATTTTTAAATAAAATAAAAACTATGAATAAATGCCTAGTCTCAAATAAATAATTTATCCTAATATTAAACAAATAGTCCCCGGCAACGGCGCCAAAAACTTGACCGATTATTTTGGTTGGGAATAAATCTAGCAAGCAGACTAGGTCAAGTAATAGTAAATGGACGACAAGTCCAAGTATCGATCCCACAGAGACTATTATTTAAGTACTAAAATTTAAATTATTCGATTTAATCTAGGCAAACAATAACAAGTGATTTGGTGATAATTTAAACTAGTCAAAATAAATTAAATTATGCTAAATTAATAACTACGATCGAAATTGCAGAACAAGTTGAAACTTGGGAAATTTTCAAATTCAACAAAATGCCTGAGAACACACAATGGTCCAAACTTTGATTATTTCACGCATTGGAATTATTTAACCACAGATTATTGATGTCACGATGAAATTCTCTAATTTAACTATAAATCTATTTCTAGAGTTTATAATCCTATTTTCATTTAAGAGTCCAATTGTTTTTAATTGAATTTAATTAAACAAAAACGCATTATTCAACGATGGAATCACAGCTGTCGCCTAAAATCGCACATTGAAACCGAATACTATTTCTAGTCGATTTAACCGTGTGTTGATTAATATTTTTGAAGATAAATTCAATATATTCTCTTTTGAGTCAAGATCGAACAACAGACATGCAAATAATTGGCCAAATTAAAAGCACGAAAATTACGCAAACATTAATCAATAACATAAAAGTAATTCATAAATCAACTAATCCAATGAATGAACAAGATCAAAAGTTTGTCCCTATCGTGATCCCGATCACAAGAAAAACTACTCCATAAATTCAAAATTAGAAGAAAATCTAATATTCGAATTCATGAATAAGAATAAGAAAACAAGAGAGGAGAAAATATCAACGATTGTGTGCGAACCTTGCGTGTGAAGCGCGATTTTCTCTTCTTCTTTTTTCCTAAGCCGTCGCCGTCTTCTCCTCAATTTTTTCGAGTATTAAAAACGTTCAAAAGTCCTGGTCATATTCTAGGTTTTCTCTTTTTATATCTCCTTCCAAAAATCACTAAAAAATCTTCGCCAAATCTGAATCTGATCTCAACGGCACGGACCTCGTGTATGCCTCAGGGAAGGGGTCCGTGAATATTCTGTCCGGGAAACACTGGACACGGACCCAGTGTAGAGGTCCGTCTCGGGGTCCGTGTCCGGCATGGGGTTCGTGTAGGCACTGTATTCGTCTTCTTCGGGCTTCTATGACACGGACCATTACACGGGGTCCGTGTAAGGGTCTGGAAAAGGTCGTTGTGGTATTTTCCTATTTTTCTGGGTATTTCTTACATGGCATTGCGAAGCTTGACTTTCTTTCCTTTCCGCTGGCTTTTATTATCTTTTGGTCAAACCTGCAAATAGCAATAATAAAACGAATTAAGCGCAAAACTCGGAATAAAAACACCAGATAGGCACGAATACAACAAAATAAAGTTCCTAAAACGCTATATAATTTGTGCTTATCAATACTGCTGAAAACAATATAGTGAATGAAAAATCATACGCCCAAACCTGGTATTTATAGAAGAATATCTGGGCCCTTAATGGGCCTGTCTTCCATTTCGGCTAAGGATGGGCCATGGGTAGTGGGCCCATCCATTGGGTATCATCAGTCTCCCCCTCCCGAGTCGAACTGAATCGTAGGTTCGAAGTTTGATTAGTTGCGTTGTCCTCAGTTTACAAGGCGCGAGTTGTACATTCTTTCTTTGCACATTTTTACTTATCCCACACAGAATTTATTTTGCTTCTCCCCAACACCTCTCCCTTGCTAGCACCAAACCTCGCACCCTCGTCCGTCCTCACCAGCCATAGCCCTCGCCCACAATACCAGCGCACGTCTTCTCGCCCTTCGCTCCATCCGCGGCGTGCCCTCGCCCAGCTCACTCTCGCCCTCACCCCTCCACTCTCGCCCAAGCATGCCCACCCACGCCTTCACAACTTCTCACCGCCAGCCCTCGAGCCTCGCTCGCGCGTGTCTCTTGCAAGCCCTCGCCCACACGCCGAGCACTCGCCTACGCACACATGCCCTCGCCCGAGCACGCCTGCGCTCGCCTCACCCAACAGTCTCCACCCTGCACACCTGCCCTCGCCCGAGAACATCTGCGCTCGACCTTGCCCGAGCAAGCCTGCACGCCCTACTCGCCCCTCGGCTATCTCCCTCAACCACCTCGCCCCAGCACCTGCCTCGCCCAATGCCTGCCTCGCCCTCGCCCCTTGCTCCAGCGTCCCTCGCCTCATCCTTCGCAAGTCATCGCTCACAGCCCCTCTCCACACCCTTGCGCAACCTCGCTGCTCGCCCTCGCTCAGCCTCGCCCAACAGCCCCCGCCTCATCGCCTTGCTGCCTCACCCTCGCCAAGCATAGCCCCCTTGCACCAACCTCGCCTATCCGCCTACAAATTCTCACCAAGCATAGCCCATCTTGCAAATGATTATGTGGTTTCTGAATATCTTGGTTTCTGAAGATCACTTGCACGCCTCGCACTTGCCCTTTGCGCGCAGTCCTTGGTTTCTGAAGAGCTTTTGGGGGCCTGACCAGGCAGGTCGATCCCCGTAATTTTCGCAGCAGCAAACATCGTTCGTTAACGACAAACCAAATAAATTTTTCTAACACAGTATTCCCTCGTCGCCTCCATCTTCAAGGTCCTCTACTAAGCTTTTGAAGGAAAATAATTCCCACTTCCCCGTGCCCTTGACTCCTCTACTAAAATAGTCCTTAGCAGGAAAAATAAAACTTCAACTTCCTCACCCTCTAACTCTACTGCTAGGCGATGCCTTAACAGGAAAATAAAACTCTCACCTCATCGTCTCGTAACTTCTCTGCTAAGCCGGGCCTTAGCAGGAAAATTCAAACTCTCACCTCATCATCTCGTAACTCCTCTACTAAGCCGGGCCTTAGCAAGAAAATAAAAATTCTCCATCCTCAAACTCTAACTCCTCTGATAGGCGACGTCTTAGCAGGAGAATAAAAATTCTCCACCTTCACCCTCTAAATCCTCTGCTAGGCAACGCCTTAGCAGGAAAATAAAAATTCTCCACCCTCACCCTCTAACTCCTCTGTTAGGCGATGCCAAAGCAGGAAAATAAAATTTTTCTCCTCCCAAACTCTGCTCCTCTGCTAGGCGATGCCTTAGCAGAAAAATAAAATTTTCTCACTTTCATAATACACCAAAATTCATGAATTGAAAAGAAAAACTTTATTTTATTGAATTCCAACTGATTACATAGTAAAATGCAAAGATGAAATGCATCAACGATAAAATCCAGAATGATATTCCCTAAGGTGGTAAGCATTCCAGGGACTCCTTAAAGCCTTGCCTTGAGCATTCTCCAAGTAATAAGCTCCAAAATTAAATTTCTCCATCACTCTAAAAAGACCATCCCACTCTGGGTCCATCTTTCCCCGCTGCTCTTCTAGTACCTTCAACAGGACCAAGTCACACACTTCTTCCTTTCCTAATCATGTTAACCTCCAAACGCGCTCTTTTCCCCTCCTCCCTCACTACCCCTTCATAACATCGACGCGCGGCTTTTTGGTCCCCACAAAAGACTCCAACTCATTTTTCCACAGGAAACTTAAGCTTCTGATGATAAGTGGAAGCTACGGCTCTAAAATATTTCAGGGATGGCCGTCCTAAAATTCCATTATAAGCTGACGGGGTATCTACCAGGGTGAAGGCTATCATTTTTGTTACCCACCGAGGATTAGTTTCCAAGGATAGGGGAAGAACAATCTGACCCAAAGGCGGGATTGCATGTCCTGCAAACCCATACAGCAGGGTGAATACCGACTAAAACTCAAATCCTTCCATCTTCATTTGATCCAACGTGCTCTTGAACAAGACGTTCACGGAGCTTTCATTATCAATCCTCGCCACATCATAATTAGCAATGGTGGCCGTCACCACCAAGGCATCATTATGTGGAGTCACAACGCCTCGGAGGTCTTCCGGGCCAAAGCTGATGACGGGGTATTGTGGTCTTGCCCGGAATCTCCGTCAGTAGCACCCCACGAGATCATATGAATAATTTCTCTCGTAGGGTGGTTATCATCATCCATTCTCCTTCTCGGTTCGACGGGCTTCTGAGGGACATCTTGACCTCGGCCTTCTCCTCTCTGCTCCCCAACCCTCTGATTTATCCATGGGAGGACTTGACCACGCCTAGGGGATGGGCGAGACCTCGGTCGACTCCCAGGTGCAATCTTTCTCGTCTATCCCACAAAGGCAATCTAGCACTGCACTCAACCCTTCGTGACTTCTCCCACCTCCCCGCGGGCTCCCTCACCTCCATCACCTCGTCACGACTCCTATACAGGGGAACATGTGATGAGAATTTTCCTCTGCCCCTAGCTTTATCCTCCTTCTTCTCGCCCGAGATAACAGATCATCATAATTTGATGGAGGTTTTCTTCACCAATGATTTAAGGAACTCTCCTTCTCTCAGTCCCTGGGTAAAGGCAAACTTGAAAGACATGATTTGAGGGAATTGATTCTTCCTTCTATTGAGATTGCCTTTATAGTAATTTACATCATAATTACAGCCCAATATCAGGGATAGAATTACTAATTAGAGGGAAAGAATATCAGCCTAAATTAAACTACCTAAAAATAACCTATTTACCATATTTACAACCATTCCTAAATAATCCCTATTCTCGACACTCACCCTCAAGCTGGTTTAAAGATGTCTTCCATACCCAGCTTGCTCAGTAACCATTCGAACTGTCTCTTGTATAGTCCCTTTGTAAGCAGATCAGCTACTTGTTCCTGAGTTGTGGACTATGCTACTTGTTCCTTAGTATGGACATAGTCCACACAAATCACACTATTATCTATTTTTTCCTTGATGAAGTGCTTGTCGACTTCTACATGCTTTGTGCGATCATGAAGTACTGGATTATGTGCAATTGAAATTGCTGCTCTGTTGTCACAGTGCATCTTCATTGGCACTGACTCTGACATCTTCAACTCTAATAATAATTTCTTAATCCACAAAACCTCACAAATTCCCTGTGCTAAGGCTCTAAACTCCGCCTCTGCGCTTCTTCGAGCTACCACGTTCTGTTTCTTGCTACACCAGGTGACTAAATTGCCGCCCACAATGAGCAATATCCCGAAGTAGATCTCCTATCAGTTAGACTTCCCGCCCAGTCTGCATCAGTATAGGCTTCAACTTGCAGGTGTCCCCGACGTTTAAACAGGAGACCTTTACCTGGTGTTCCATTCAGATACCTTAGGATCCTGTACACCGCTTCAAAATGTTCTCACCCAGGCGAGTGCATGAATTGGCTGACTACACTCACCGGGAAGGCTATATAAGGTCGAGTGTGTGATAAATAGATGAGCCTCCCGACAAGTCTCTGATAGTGCTTCCTCTCCTTTACAGATTCTGTCCCTGCTGGTTGCATTTTGACGTTGGGATCCATAGGTGTCTCAGCAGGCTTACATCCTAGCATACCTGTTTCAGTCAACAAATCAAGGACATATTTGCGTTGATTGACAAATATACCTTCCTTGGATCGTGCAAACTCCATTCCAAGAAAGTATTTCAACACTCCCAAGTCCTTGATTTTGAATTCTTTTGCAAGCCACCCTTTAAGCTCTCCAAGTTCCTCGTAGTCACTCCCTGTTAAGATGATATCATCAACATATACAATTAACACAACAGTTTTACCTTCCTTTGAGTGTTTGTAAAACATGGTGTGATCAGCTTGACTTTGAACATAACCAAGTCGCTTCACAGCCTTGCCAAAACGTTCAAACCATGCCCTCGGAGACTGCTTAAGACCATACAGGGACTTCTTCAGTCTACACACCTTGCCAAGTCCAAACTTTTGTTCAAAACCCGAGGGAGTCTCATAAACACCTCTTCATCTAGATCTCCATTTAGGAAGGCATTTTTAACATCTAACTGATACAAGGGCCAATTGAGATTAACCGAAAGTGACAGTAGTACTCGAATTGAGTTAATTTTTGCAACAGGAGCAAATGTTTCCTGGTAATCTATTCCGTATGTCTGCGTAAAGCCTTTTGCCACAAGCCTCGCCTTATATCTCTCTACACTACCATCCGCCTTGCTCTTTATTGTGAAAACCCATTTGCATCCTACTATCTTATGATCTTTAGGTGCTTCAACAATTTCCCAAGTACCATTCTTCTTTAAGGCCTTCATTTCTTCGAACGCTGCTAATCTCCAATCCTGGTCCTCCAGTGCTTCCTGAATGTTTCTAGGCACAACTTGTTTCGAGATATTAGTAGTAAATGCCTTATGTGTTTCGGATAACTAATAATAGGTTATTTATCTGGCAATGGGGTATTTGGAGCAGGTTTGAGTACCTTTTCGAAAGGCAATGGGAAGGTCTAGATCATTTTCTTGTGGGACAATTGGGGTCGGACTCTGGAGACTAACACTGGAAGGCTCAGGAATAACAGAAAAAGGAATGTTTTTCTGTGAGTGAGGGAAAAAAAAGTACCTGGAGTATCCATAGTTCCTTTTCCCGGGGCTTCCAATGAAGCTTGTGCTGGAATGATTAATTCATCTCCGCTTATTTTGAGGACATTTCTCCTAGAATAAACCACATTCGGTTCTTCTCCATTCGTAGTATTTCCTTTTCCGACAGACCAATTTCACGGTCGACAATTGTGGATTCAGACTCCCCAATTTTTCATTTTGAAAATCAAGAGGCTGGTCAATAACCAAATTTGGAAGAGGTTCGGATATTTTTCAAAAATTTGGTTCCCGTAGATTATTCTCCCCCTGAATTAAATTTTTGGTAAAATATGGTTTTGTTTCCATGAAGGTTGCATCCATTGTTATAAGGAATCGTTTCGTGAGAGGATTAAAAAATTTGTACCCTTTGCGATTTGTAGCATATCCTAAAAAGACACATTTTTCTGCCCTAGGATCCAATTTCGACCGGGATCTCTTAGGTATGTGTATATATGCGGTGCAGCCAAATATTTTCAGTGGTAAATCCGAATTGCTTCGAGATTCCGGAAATTTTTTTTTCAAACAGCCCAGCGGAGTGATGTATTTTAAAACTCGTGTAGGCATCCTATTAATTAAATATGCTGCAATTAAAATTGCATCTCCCCACAGATATTTTGGAACATTCATGTAAAACATTATAGCCCTAGCAACTTCAAGTAAGTGCTTATTTTTCCTTTCCGATACCCCATTTTGTTCTGGAGTGTTAGGACAGGTTGATTGATGTAATATGCCCTTTGCCTTCAAAAAAGTCTCTACATATTGATTGAAATACTCTGTTCCATTATCGGTTCTTAAAATGCTTATTTTTTTTTTTTAAATTGGTTCTCTATCAAATTGTAAAATTCTTTAAAAAAATTTCCAACTTCAGTTTTTTCTCTCATTAAAAATACCCAACACAGTCTAGTATGGTTATCTGTAAAAGTTACAAACCATTTTTTTCCAGGTGATGTAGTTACCTTTGAGGGTCCCCACACATCACTGTGAAATAAGTACAAAGGTTTTGATTCAAGATAAGGTTTGGAAACATATGTTTTACGTTGACTTTTTGCAAGAAAACAACATTCACATTGAAAATCTAAGGGATTCATTTTTTTATACAAATCAGGAAACAAATGTTTCATATATGAAAAACTGGGGTGGCCTAAACGGCAATGCTAGACCATTATTTGATCACGAACGGAAAGGGAACTAATACTACTAAGCCCTTGAACAATTTTATTACCAGGTAAAATATCTTCAAAATAGTAAAGACCATTAACCATTCTAGCACTGCAAATCGTCTTCCCCGAGCTCCAGCTCTGAAAAATACAATGAGAGTCATAAAAAACCACACGACAGTTAGAGTCTTTGGATAATTTGCTAACTGACAAAGATTGCAGGTGAGTTTAGGTACATAGAGAACAGACTTAAGGTCTATTTTTCAGAAATTTGGACCAAACCTTTTCCGGCAATAGGTGAAAAACTTCCATCTGCAATCCTAACTTTTCTATTTTCAGAACACGGTGAGTATAGTTTTAACAAGTTCAAGGAGTTGGTCATATGATCAGATGCTCCAAAATCAATTATCCATGGAGTAGAAATTCTGAAACCACAAGAAAAGGCATTTATTTCGTTACCTGTATATGCCACGGAGACACTAGGAGCACTGGACGATGGATTAGATTTTATCAGTGCTAGAAATTGCTCCAGTTTCTCTTTGGTGATGGTGCTAGCAGTAGTCTCGGCCTCATTTTCAGTGGGAAAGGCACGGCCAGTTTTCTCCCCTGTTCTGCCCTTGAAGTTGGTGGGTTTGCCATGAATCTTCCAGCAGGTTTCTCGGGTATGACGTGGCCTGTTGCAATAGTCACACCACACACTTGGTTTCTCCGCTAGTTTACGTAGGTTGGCTGTAACGTACCGTACTTTTACTACTTAAAATTTGCGGAAAAATTAAAAATTTTCTTAAAAGAATAATCACATTCAAATTCGATAGCGTAACTGTACGTACCAAAAGTGGTTGCAACAAAAGATCTAAAAATAAAGTTTGACACAAGTATTTGTTTGAAATCTCATAACTAGTAGCGTGAAATAAGAGTATTTGACATTTCATAAAAACTTAAAAACTTGGGTGGACCTCGGGTCTAGCCCCCTGCTCAGTCCAAGACAGCTCCTTGGTCCCCACTCCTAGTCTCCTCGAAATCATCCTCAACTGCATCGATCAAGTCTAAACTTCGACCCCGAGCCAACTTTCGATTTTCACGAGTTATCCCCAAACCATGTCGTACCAAAACTTGCCCAACATCCTAAATTAACCTACTGGACCCTTGGACCACCAAGAACCCAGCCCAAACCACAAAAACGAGAGCCCTCACTAACCCCCTAAGCTGGCCGAGAACCCTTATGGCAATAGGACTCTATAATTTGCATCCCAACCCTTACCAACGAGCCCAGCCCTTGAACCAACCACCCTTGAACCCTCCTAGGACTCTAGTGCATCCCTTTAGCCCAGCCCTTGAACCACAGACCGAGCCCCAAGCTCCTGGAAGTCACGCGAACCATGCGCAACTTGGTGGTAGCCTCTCAGGTAGAGTCCTAGCATGGCTAGGACTCTTTCCCCAGCCCCTAACTCGAGTCCTAGCTTTGCTAGGAATCTCGCCCTGACCGATGATAGTCTCTGGCCGAGCCCTGGCCCAAGCCAAGACCCTGCCAGCCTCTCCCTCATGAAACCCGATCCCTCCCCACTTGACAGCAACTCACAGTTGTTGTTTGTTCTTGTTCTGCCTATTCTTTGTGGTGTTTAGGGTGAGTGTGTGTGACTCTAAAACAGGTGTGAACCACTCTTGACCCATCCTTATGTCATGGCAGCCCCTTAACCAAACAATTCACAAGTTAATGTATTCAAAAATCATGTTTTCTCATGTATGCATGCCATAGACCGAAAATTCTGAAAAAATATAATGTCTAAAAATAAAGTTTTCATTAAAACACCGTCAAAACAATTAATTAAAGATAAATGAAAAAGTCTAATATTTAAGCTTAAATAATTATTTGGGACATGTTAGAGTCATGAAATCACGAAAGAAGTCGAAATCGTAAAATGTCGAGTCTAGGGGTAAAATGGTCTTTTTACACCCAGAAATTAGTAAACGTCATGGCAGTGCCCTAAATGCTGTTTTATGATATTATGACTATTCTTGAATGTTTATGAGATTTTCATGATTAATTATGATTTATTTAAATGTCCATGAATTTTTCTGATTTAAGACTGACATTTAAAAGACATGTTGCATGCTTGGTTTCAAAAACAAAATGTTATGTTATGCATGATTTTTATAAAGTGATGAGAATATAAATGTTGAAGGAAGTGAAGTGATTGTGACTAATTCGTTAATGATGGCGATGTCGTGAGGGTGATGGTCCCAGTGGGAGCCCGACGATCGTGTTTCCATTATTACGAATATCAGGATATGAGGATATGAGTTTTGAGGTAAGAATGAGAATATCGTGAGGGGATAAGGCCCCAGAGGGAGCCCATTTATGGGAGAAGGCCCAAAAGGGAGCCCCGACGATCGTATTTCTATTCGATGAGGATAGGCCAGGGCCCAATTGACCGGTGAGAGTGTTGCAGGTGTCCTTCGCCGCCCAGTACTGCGGTTTCATGTAGATGGATCCATCGACTTTTGAGGTTTGAGAAAAGTCACAATTAACGATCTGAATTCAACAAAGGAAAAAGGAAAAAGGAAAAATGTTTATGATCATGAAAAATGTTTTATGTCATGTCATGTTGAGGAAAAAGGAAAAGGTTAAGGTTTATGTTATGCATGTCACGAAAATGTTTATGCTTAAAGTTGATGCATCATTATGAAAATTTTTATTTAAAGTTCATGCATCATAAAATGGATTATGAAAATGTTCATATTTGAATTTTTTGCATTTTCATGAAAACGATATTTTAAGTACAAATATTTTTCACTGTTATATGTTGACTGTATTACGTATTACTTGCTATAAAGATGATGGTGTGTTGAGTCTTTAGACTCACTAGGTGTGATGGATGCAGGTGAGTTTGAGGGAGGTTTTGACGGGTGATTTGACTGGACTGAAGGTGCACACAATCCGAGGATCAGCGCTTCTACTTTTTCCGCATTATGATTTATGACTTATGATTTATGCTAAACATTTTTAGACTATTTATTTATGTTTTGAGAGATTTTTGAGAGGTTTGGTATGAGCTATGCTTTTCAAATATTATTGCTTTTTAGGTTGAGTAAAACAGTTGACGATTTCATTTTATGACTATTGCACTTGATTTTAAAATGTTAGTTGGATGATGTTTTATTTTAAAGGGTAAAATATTTTATAAAAATATTTTCATGAGGTTTATGTGTATGGCCGAAAATTGAGTGTTTATATAAAAAAAAATTCTAGTACTTTGAAAGCAATAAAAAGGGCAGACGTTTCAGTTGGTATCAGAGCAAAGGTCCTGTAAAGGGTTGTGTCACCATCAGCGCCAGAAAGATCAGTCGTCAAGCCTCAAAGTTGTAAGTTTTTACATGCTTTATATGATTTATATGTTGTCACCTGCATGACTACATGAATTATATGCTCACGTCACATGTTTAATAGCTTCACGATAATATATGATTTATATGCTTTGGAATTTTTTTTATATGTTATATGATATGAAATAAGAAATTATTTGATTTTAATGCATGTTGGTTTTGTGGTAGAATTGGACTATGTTGATTTTTGGGTTTTAGTATTGACGTTTTACTTTTTGGGCTATAGGTTAATCGTGAATACTATGAATGCTTTATGGGACACATAGATTTTCTAAGAAAATATTTATGATTCAAGGTTACTAGTCGAATTAACTTTTGAGAATTAGACGTAAGGAATAATGATTTAAGGATTTGCAACGACTTGGGAGTAAGAAAATGTATAAATTGGGATTTTAAGTTTTGATGAAAGGTAAGATTGGTTATAGAAATTGATTTTGGAAAAATAAGCTTAAAATTTTTGAAATTATGTTATGGGAAACTCGTAGCAGGAAATTAAGAATGCCAAGAACTTATGGGTTAATCGTAGGATTTTTGAAATCAATAACCAATTAAGATAATTTTTGAGGAAATTAAGAATTTATTTTGCAATTTCTAAGGAACTTGGGAACTAGTTTAGCAATAAGCGAGAATTGAATGGGTTAAATGATAAGAATTTTTGAGGATTTAGACTTTTAAGAATATTTGGAACCTTGGGATATCTTGGGTTATAATGTTATAAGGAATATTGATCATGGGTTTCTAAGAATGAATCGATATTTGGCTTGAAAATCTAAGCGTTAGCGGATGCATTTGGGATTTTAAGATTGAAATTTGATAAGTTGATGAACATTTTAGGTATAAAATAAGGAAAGTAATATACGATAAGTTTGGTTATCCATCTTTTTACATTGGGAATTGTAAGAAAAGTTGAAATTCGAGGTTATAATAGTAATTGCACTAAGTCATTTGGGTCTTTTTAAGTTGCGAATTGAAAATAAGGGTTTAGAAGGAAAAAAATTTAATTGGGATCAAGGAGACGTAAGGACACTCTAGAACTTAAGTTTTATCAGAGTAGCGCAGCGGAAGCGTGGATTTTTGGGAAACTAGAACTGAATCTAAACTTTGGGTTATTAAGGATAAGCGAATTTCGAGGATGAAATTCAATTTAAGGGGGGAAGATTGTAATGCCCCGAAAATATAAAGGTCCACACGAACCCATGTATTTGAATTATTAAATGCTCATGTATTTTATTTAAATGTTTTAATTGCATTAATTAATTATGTTGTGCATATTGCATGTTTAAAATATATTTTTCGAGATGGTTGCATTAAAATGTATTTTTAAGGGATATTCAAGTGACGATCGAGGAACGGGGACCGAGGGCTGAAAAACGTAAAATGTTTTTATTAAATAATTATTTTTAATTATTTAAAATATGGTTGATGATTTTTAGGATTTTTGGAAAATAAGGAGTTTTAAAGTGATTTTATACGCTGGGACGTAAATTTTATCGGTGTTGGTTTTTCAACTAAAATACGAACTTTTTGGCAACCCGACTAATAAATTCACATATTTGCTAAAAGAAAAACTTTGTTAATATTTTAATTATGTCCTAATTAGACTAATGGGCATGATTAGATGGCTTAATAAGCCTAATAAGCCTTGAAGGTGATTTAGTAGTATATAATGTATTAATTAAATTGAAAACCCTATTCTCCTAGCATAAACAATCGGCCACTTGGTTATTTTCTGAAAATACTCTCCCCAACCCCCTCAACCCTCACGGCACACACACTCCCAATTGGCAAGGAATTTTCGAAAGTTGCAAGCAAAATCAAGCCAAGATTCGCGTCCCGTTCTTTGTCGTCAACGAATATTCGAGCGTTTATAACGCAAAGGCACGCCATACATCTCCTTTTCTCATCCATCATATCATACTATTGATTGAATTATTGTATGCATGAAGAACATTATATTTTTTCAGAATTTTCGGTCTATGGCATGCATACATGAGAAAACATGATATTTGAATCCATTAACTTGTGTATTGTTTGGTTAAGGGGCTGCCATGACATAAGGATGGGTCAAGAGTGGTTTACACCTGTTTTAGAGTCACACACACTCACCCTAAACACCACAAAGAATCGGCAGAACAAGAACAAACAACAACTGTGAGTTGCTGTCAAGTGGGGAGGGATCGGGTTTCATGAGAGAGAGGCTGGCAGGGTCTTGGCTTGGGCCAGAGCTCGGCCAGGGACTGTCATCGGTCAGGGCAAGAGTCACTCGAGTTAGGGGCTGGGGAAAGAGTCCTAGCCATGCTAGGACTCTACCCGAGAGGCTACCACCAAGTTGCGCAAGGTTCGCGTGACTTCCAGGAGCTTGGGGCTCGATCTATGGTTCAAGGGCTGGGCTAAGGGGATGCACTAGAGTCCTAGGAGGGTTCAAGGGTGGTTGGTTCAAGGGCTGGGCTCGTTGGTAAGGGTTGGGATGCAAATTATAGAGTCCTATTGTCATAAGGGTTCTCGGCCAGCTTAGGGGGTTAGTGAGGGCTCTCGTTTTTGTGGTTTGGGCTGGGTTCTTGGTGGTCCAAGGGTCCAGTAGGTTAATTTAGCATGTTGGGCAAGTTTTGGTTCGACATGGTTCGGGGTAACTCGTGAAAATCGAAAGTTGGCTCGGGGTCAAAGTTTAGGTGTCAATTTGAGTTTTTAAATAAAGAAAAATTGGAAAACGGCTCACGGGGGATTAATTCAAGGTCCATAAGGGCTAAAATAATATAAAAAGACTAAATTTAGAATTTAGGAATTTTATATTAAAGTTTGGGATTTTTCGGGATTAAAACACCGTCAAAACAATTAATTAAAGATATATGAAAAAGTCTAATATTTAAGTTAAATAAAATTATGGAAAAAATTCATGTAAGCTTAAATAATTATTTGGGACATGTTAGAGTCATGAAATCACGAAAAAAGTCGAAATCGTAAAATGTTGAGTCTAGGGGTAAAACGGTCTTTTTACACCCAGAAATTAGTAAACGTCATGACAGTGCCCTAAATGTTGTTTTTATGATATTATGACTATTCTTGAATGTTTATGAGATGTTCATGATTAATTATGATTTATTTAAATGTCCATTAATTTTTCTGATTTAAGGCACACATTTAAAAGACATGTTGCATGCTTGGTTTTAAAAACAAAATGTTATGTTATGCATGATTTTTATAAAGTGATGAGAATATAAATGTTGAAGGAAGGGAAGTGATTGTGACTAATTCGTTAATGATGGCGATGTCGTGAGGGTGATGGTCCCAGTGGGAGCCCGACGATCGTGTTTCCATTATTACGAATATCAGGATATGAGGTTTGTGGTAAGAATGGTAAGAATGGGAATATCGTAAGGGGAGAAGACCTCAGAGGGAGCCCATTTATGGGAGAAGGCCCCAGAGGAAGCCTCGACGATCGTATTTCTATTCGATGAGGATAGGCCAGGGCCTAGTTGACCGGTGAGAGTGTTGCTGGTGTTCCCCGCCGCCCAGTACTGCGGTTTCATGCAGATGGATCCATCGACTTTTGAGGTTTGAGGAAAGTCACAATTAACGATCTGAATTCAACAAGTGAAAAAGGAAAAAGGAAAAATGTTTATGATCATGAAAAATGTTTTATGTCATGTCATGTTGAGGAAAAAGGAAAAGGTTAAGGTTTATGTTATGCATGTCACGAAAATGTTTATGCTTAAAGTTGATGCATCATTATGAAAATGTTTTATTTAAAGTTCATGCATCATAAAAAGGATTATGAAAATGTTCATGTTTGAAGTTTATGCATTTTCATGAAAACGATATTTTAAGTACAAATATTTTTCACTGTTATATGTTGACTGTATTACGTATTACTTGCTATAAAGATGATGGTGTGTTGGGTCTTTAGACTCACTAGGTGTGATGGATGCAAGTGAGTTTGAGGGAGGTCTTGACAGGTGATTTGACTGGACTGAAGGTGCACACAATTCGAGGACCAGCGCTTCTACTTTTTCCGCATTATGATTTATGACTTATGATTTATGCTAAAGATTTTAAGACTATTTATTTATGTTTTGAGAGATTTTTGAGAGGTTTAGTATGGGCTATGATTTTCAAATATTATTGCTTTTTAGGTTGAGTAAAACAGTTGACGATTTCATTTTATGACTATTGCACTTGATTTTAAAATGTTAGTTGGATGATGTTTTATTTTAAAGGGTAAAATATTTTATAAAAATATTTTCATGAGGTTTATGTGTATGGCCGAAAATTGAGTGTTTATAAACAAAAATTTCTAGTACTTTAAAAGCAATAAAAAGGGCAGACGTTTCAGAAGTACTTGAAGTAGAAGACCTTCTTGAAGCCGTTCCACGTCAGTGTCTGCAAGTTCACTAACACCAACGCACTATCCCACCAAAGTCTGGCGTCCCCTGTCAGAAGGAATGTGACAAACCTGACCCTGTCTGCGTCTGTCAGCTCCATGAAATCGAAGATTACTTCGATGGACTTAACCTATCCTTCAGCAATCATCGGGTCAGTGGTCCCCGAAAACTCCTTTGGGTTCATCCTCCTGAACCTCTCATACACAGGCTTCCGGTCTGGGCCTCGCCCCTATATCCACTGCTGCCTAGTTCCCCGAAAATTGTGCGAAGAACTGAGTCATGCCTGCAAGCATCTGTGCCTGCATATCTGGTGGTGGAGGTGGGGGATTGGCCCTCCCCTCATCTCGAGGCTCTTGGTTCTCTTCCTTTGCCTCACGGTCAATCACACGTCTAGGAGGCATACTGTTCCAGAATTTACCCAACATGTAAGCCCCACATGCATAAACATGATATCAATAACATAAGATGCACGTAAATTGAATTTAAAATATGGACATGTTGAAATCAGAACTTCATGCTTGCTACATAACATAAATTCAAAATCTTAAAACTTACAGACTTGAGGTGTGACTTCATGAGCTTCTTGCGACTGGCAGTAGGCCTAACCCTTTACAAGAACACGGCTCTGATACCAACTGTAACGTACCATACTTTTACTACTTAAATTTGCAGAAAAATTAAAAATTTTCTTAAAAGAGTAATCACATTCAAATTCGATAACGTAACCATACGTCCAAGAAGTGGTTGCAACAAAATATCTAAAAATAAAGTTTTACACAAGTATTTGTTTGAAATCTCATAATCAGTAGCATGAAATCAGAGTATTTGACATTTCATAAAAACATAAAAACTTGGGCGGTCCTCGGGTCTAGCCCCCTGCTCAGTCCAAGCCAGCTCCTTGGTCCCCACACCTAGTCTCCTCGAAATCATCCTCACCTGCATCGATCAAGTCTAGTGAGTCTAAAGACTTAACACGTATAAACTGGAAGTAAAAAGTAATACATAATAAAACCACACGCAACTTTAAAATAGAGCGTACATTCATGAACTTGAACTTGCGCTTAAACTTGAACTTACATACGTACATACATAGACGTGCCATAAACATAAACTTTTCTTAAACGTGCTCGCATACTTGAACATGTTCGAACATCCATAACTTCATCATTTTGCGTAGAGGCATGTTTCAAAGAAAGTGACCCATACATAATACGCCTGATCAGACTAAACCACAGTACTGGGCTGACATGGACGAATCCGATGCCACATACATGAGATCCCCGTTCATGCTTTAACGGGTGGATTGGTCCCCGTTCATGTTTTAACGCTTTCCAATCCTGATCTAAACCCGTTCATGCTTTAACGGGGTGGAGAGGTCCTCGGCCACGTTCACCGACTTCCAAACCCATTCATAATTTGGTCACAAGACATTTAGCATACCTCAAAAACATGAAAATATTTTCTTTTGCACGCCGAACATACTTACTTGGCGTTGAGGAATTCATTGGATCTCGCTTGGGGCCGCTGCTGCACAAACTAACATGAATTTAAATACTTAACTTGCATGTCTTAGACGTAGGTACTCGTGCTCACCACCGAAGTAATTAAATAGCTTAAGACCTTCTAGATCACTCGGGACTTGACCTCTTTTAATCATCATACTAACCATTATAATGTACCCCAACACAAACCTAATGTTAAGTCTAATTTTTTTTTTCCCAAAATGTGAAGTACACTGACCCCGTGCCCGGGTGTGGGGACCCGGGCTCTAACTCAATTCTTTTCGGGATTAATCGGATCCTCGTTCAAAAATACGGGTCAAAATTTTGCTTTTAACATTAAATCAAATGTTCATAACTCAAGCACAAGATAGTTCTTTATTTTATTTCAATAAACATAATTACATGTCTTGTACTAATACATTCATACAAACTACATGTTCAATCCCAACCATAATCAAAATATAGTACATGTCTAGTAAAAGAAACCACTAGTAATCTGCTGTGCCCGAAGTCACCACGCTATCTCGATCTCTCATCTCTGTCGTGACCCTGATCCTGCCCCACCTGTTGTTATGCACACATACAGGCATAACAACAGCCGGAAACTCCGGTGAGAACAAATCCCAGTATAAAACATGTATACATGCTGATACGAAATCTTAAATCATGCATGAAAGCAGTAACAATGGCTCCATAGTCTATGAAACCGATCTATCTAAACATGCAACTCAAATCAAATCATGTCTTGACTCGAATCGACTTTACTCTAGGGATTCCGGTGTGAATAAGACGTCACTGTCTGTCACCTACCCTCCCAATCGGGGTAACTGTACGTCTTATTCCTAGACTTCGGTCAAGTCTGTATCGAATGTCTACAATCGGAGTGAATCTGATCCGAAGCGTCGATACCACCGAGCATCTAGTTTGGCAAGTCTGCCAATGACTCTCCTATCTCAAAGGCTTGAATATAAATCTATAAACAAGGCATCATCATATCAAGAGATTTGAATATAAATCTATAAACAAATCACAATCATATCAAAAGATAAACAATAATTCTAGTATGTGATTTGGTTGGGAAACTCAAATTGAATCTCATTTGAGTTGTGTTCCCCAAACAAAACATGCATTATACCTTTCGTCGCACAATCTCTGTCGATATCGAAGTCTCGATGTCAAAGTCGCCAATACAAATCTGAAATGGCATCATCAATGTACATTCTATCAAGCTCTAGTATACCTCAATACACATGGGATTCAATATTTCATTTCAATGCAATTTCGATGGCATAACGGCGGATTCTCGATATACCGATCAACTCTTATAACAGTAATCGATAACCATAATCCAAAATCTTCATGAATCACATGTACTATTATGAAATCTGCACCATCTCAATTCCATACATGCTGGAAATTCATAACAATCATATATAGTATTATTTCTTCTATCTCTTTTTCCACTATATGTTCACAACAATCATAGGAACACAAAATAGAAACCAAATCTGATTTCCTTTAACAGCTCAACTTCAAAACATGCTGAACTTAATAAAACATATACCCTTTTGAAGCCCTTGATGCAAGGAGCAAGAATCTCCACTTGGTTCACAATTTGGACATGTAATTCTTTCACAATTCAAAATTTCCCACAAAGAAAGCTTGAAGGAACTCTCTCTTGTTCTTATTCTCGGCTGCTGAAGTGAAGGGAGAATGACTCCTGCTTGAATTATATATATGTACCATGCCATGTGTCAACTTAAGAAATAAAGGTGGATTTCTCGCATGCAGCACCGCGGGTGCGGTCACTCTTCACCGCGGGTGCGCTGTACCCATGGCATGCCTTTCATTTTCTGAAATTCGACGACCGCGGGTGCGGTACATATAAGACCGCGGGTGCGGTTACGTTAGCACCGCGGGTGCGGTGTCATTTCTGTAATTAATTCCCAACTCTCTGTCCATCAACCGCGGGTGCACTCTGTCTTGGACCGCGGGTGCGGTGACCCTACTGTAAAATGACCAATTTTCTGTCCATGCACCGCGGGTGCGGTGCTTCTCTAGGCGCGGGTGCGGTCCATTTCTTCAAGCAACACTTCATCTTTTTATTTCATCCACATACAATCTAGGGCATTACACCGGGTCCGTGTATAGGTCCGTGTATGTTCGCAAAAGAGGTGCCCGAAAAGAATTAGGGACACGGGCCCCGTGCTAAGGTCCGCCTAGAGGTCCGTGTAGGCTCGCAAATTTGACACTTCCAAGGAAACAAAGGCATGGACCCCGTGTCAGGGTCCGTGGAAGGATCCGTCTAGGCTCGGTTTACTGACACTAAGTAGGAAACAAGGGCACGGACCCCGTGCCAGGGTCCGTCGAGGGGTCCGTGTAGGCTCGGTAAAAGTAAACCAACGAAAAATCGTGTATTCAAAGCTTATTTCTCCTAACTCTATCATCCCGACAATAAATCGACACTTCGAGACCCGTCCTAGGGTGGTAGAACACTCATTCAAACTCAAACAAATGCTCCAAAACAAAGACGTCCAACTTACAACGCAATACAACTCATGAACACGAAATTTGACACCAAATCAATTCCTACGATTTCTAACTCAACCAAGTGCCTAAAGACACGGAACAACATACCCACATACACCCCAACATCATTCTCGATATACCTAAATGCAGCAACGATCGCCCATCGATCCCCAACGAAGCCTGCAACAATAAAACTCAAGAACACATCAATAACATAATTTTTCAGAAAACGCAGTTTGAGCAGTCCCACGAAAGTGATCATAACTCTCTCAGTTTTTATCCAAATATTTTGATTTTATATCAAATCGAAGGTATCAAAAAGTTCTACAATTTTTGTGTTGAAAGTTTTTTCAGAATCATGACCAAAAAATCGCAGTTTTCAAAAGAACGGCAAATTTTGAAATTTTAGAATAAAAAAAAAAACGTTTCAAAATCGATCCAACATGTTTCTGCCCAAACCTTGCACATCATAAAAGGATTTTACGCATAAAAACAACACAACACATACTATGACATGATCGACGCAGAAAAGAAAAGAATATATGTGCCTTATGATGTTAAAGTTTACCGAACCGGCGATACCGAAGCGGAGATGGTGCGATGATTGATCCGGGACGATGGTGGCTCGATTTTCTTTGAAGAAAATACACGAAAACTTGCTGAAAATTGGAGAGGGAAGGGGCGGCTGCTGTTGCTCTCAAGAACCCTAAGCTTTTCTCTCCTCTCAACTAATAAAAATATGAAAGTATGTGTGTGTGTTTGTGTTGTGTGTGAGTGTGTGTGTGAGTGTGTGTGTGCGTGTGTTAGGGTAGTGGGGAGGGATTAGGGATGTTAATTAGGAAAATAAATTGATTAATTAGTAATTAACAACTAATAAAAATGTTAATCAACCTCTAACTTTATCAAAATCCCTTAATTCAAAACTAAGGTGCACAAAAAATAAATCTTTAAAAGTTTTAAAACTCCACAATTTCTAGATAAATTTGAACAGGGTGTGAATCAGAGGTTGTTTTTGGCAGATCTTTAGTCACTGTGGGTTGTGAGTAAGACTGAGGAATGGTGGTGGATTCGCTAGAATGTTCTGACATGGTTCTGGCTTAGGGTAATGGCGCAAAAAAAATTCCTAGGCAGAAAAGGGTAGTGCTCTGATACCAACTTGAAAAAGACGATTTGAGGTAATTGATTTTTCCTTCTATTGAGATTGCCTTTATAGTAATTTACATCATAATTACAGCCCAATATCAGGGATAGAATTACTAATTAGAGGGAAAGAAAATCAGCCTAAATTAAAATACCTAAAAATAACCTATTTACCATATTTACAACCTTTCCTAAATAATCCCTATTCTCGATATGTACTTATCATGATGTCGGGGGTAGCTGCTAGTATCTCCAGCGCTGCACCATTGAAATGCCGGATAAATTCTCGCAAGGTTTCAGATTATTGTTGTTTCATCACGAACATGCTCAGATAATTTTTCTGGTGCTTTTTGCTGCTAGCGAATCTATGCAAGAAAGCAGCAGAAAAATCCTCGAAAGATTGTATGGAATTGGGCTGCAAGGTGTTAAATCATTGTCGAGCTAACCTCACCAGCGTGCCCAGAAACACTCTGCACTTGACCCCATCTGAATATTGATGTAACAACAACGCATTCTCAAACCTCCTCAAGTGTTCCTCGGGGTCAGTATGTTCGTCGTACTTTCCCACATTTGACTGTCGAAAATTTGGAGGAAGCCTTTCTTCTAAAATGGCGAGCGAAAAAGGGCTTCCTCTCTTAGGTCCTGGCGCTCTGCTTCCCAACTGCTGTCTCAACATCCGTATTTCCCTCCAAATCTCTCCCATCTCAATATTCTCTCCACTTGGGAGGGACTATGTCTCTTCGACCCTGTTTTGATGGCCTTCAGCATTTTCTTCTCGCTCCTGGCGTGTGGGGACCCGGACGCTAATCATCTTCTTAATCGTTAATAGGATCAATATACTAGTCAAGTAATTAGGGTCATAAAATTTTTTCCTTAAACTGCGGAACGTAATGGACTTGATATAATATACACATCAGTATACCAGTACAAATTTAATACAACAATGTGAATTCAAACTAACTAAGGTTCAACTACTACATGTCAAGAGCTGGAACCTATTTACATCCAAGTCCGGAATCACCACACTGATCTCAATCTCTCATCTTCTTCTCGACCCTGATCCTGTCCCACCTGTTGTCATACACACATACAAACAAGACAACAGCCGGATAACTCCGATGAGAATTTAATCCCAGTATAAATCATGTATACATGAATTTCATATAACAGCATATATAAAAGCATGAAATAGATATCAAGACATGTATCATAATCTGAAATCATAAATTGATATCAAACAGTAATTCATACTCTGAACATGTATCACATAAGAAATATGAATCAATATAGACTCTGAATCACACTCTGTGATTCTAAGACTCTGACTCAATATCTCAGACTCGACTCATCTCTCATCTAGGGATCCCGGTCTGAATAAGAACGTAACAAGTCTCCCACCTACTACTACCGATCGCGGTGGCGGTACGTTCTTATTTCTGGACTTTGGTCTAGTCTATATCGAATAATCTGTAATAAGGATGCTATCTGTATCTGAAGCATCTCGATATACCAAACGTCCAGTGTCTTGGCAGATCTGCCATAGACTTGGCATGTCTGCCAATCCTATTTTGACAAGGTGCAATTGGCCAGTGATCGCTCTGTCAAAATCTAGCCCCTCTGTCAGTGACTCTCATTCAATAGCTCTCTGCTTTCTACTTTCTAATTCAATAGAATAAACATAATCAATAAAACACAAAGGTATAAAAACAATACCATACAAGTATGTGGTTTAAGGAAACTCGAGTTAAATCTAACTAAAGTCGATCTCCCAGTTAACATCGATTTATACCTTTCTCTTCTCGGTCAGACGAAGTCGAAGTCTCGTATTCAAATCTGTCCATATCCACTCTGACAATGACAAGACCGAATAGCCATAAGATCAATAGACATTCTCAAATCAATACTGGATACAATCAGAACGAAATCAAAGTCTATTTCAACGGCATAACTGCAAAAGAACGATATACCCAGAACACATAATAATAATCAACTCTCACTTCATAATCAATAATGATATGAACCTGATATCAAATCCTAATCAATATCTTTCGAAAATCATAATAATTCCATACAGTATCTGTTCTTCAGTCCGATTTTGATTATGCGATGTCTACTGTCTTGAGAACAACATATATGAATCATATTCAATTCCATCAACTTCATATTTTCAAATAATCTCAAAACGTAATAAAACTTACGTCCTTGTGTAGCTCGTGTCGAGAGGAACTCAGAACTAAAGTTGGATTACAAATCGGATGGTTAATTCTTGTACAAGCACAATATCAAGATACCAAAGAATTTGAAACTTTCAAAGGTTTTTTTGAATGGTTCTCTCGAGTTCTGCTGTTCTGAATGAAAGCCACAACACCTTATATTGCATGGTTAGGCCAAGTGTCTTATTTTTCACACTGCACGTTGCACCGCGGGTGCGCCAGCTTTAGACCGCGGGTGCGCTATGCATACTGTAACATATCCAACACCTCGGAAGCTTCGACCGCGGGTGCGGTGATTCTTCGACCGCGGGTGCGGTGCTTGTACCGCGGGCGCGGTCATGTTTCCGCCGCTGGTGCACTCACCCTACGGCCCAAATGCAACATTTCATGTGCAACCCAACCACGAGTGCACTGTCTTTTGGACCGTGGGTGCACTGGCCTTGCTGTCTCACCAATACATTTTTGCAACTAAACTCGAATTGTAATGTCGCTTCTTCGGCCTTCGATGATTACGTCAAATCATACATTCATACTTCCTGATTACAAATACTCAAATCTCGGGCCTTACATTTCTTCCCGTCTAAGAAATGATTTCGTCCTCGAAATCGTAGGCAATCGTATCATATTACAATCAAATCAAATGTAATAAACAGGCATAAATAATAGAAGCTGATATAAATACTCATATCAGAGAAATAGTGCTAGGAATTCTCATCTCATGTCTGATTCATTTTCCCAAGTAGCTCTTTCGATGTCCTAATGACTTCATTGAACTTTTATAATTGAAGTCTTTGCTTCGAACGTCTCTTCTTCACAATCAAGTATTTAGATTGGCCATTCATAATAATTCAGTGTCTCGTCAAGCTTTGCCTCCTCTGGCTTCTTGAGAATCTCATCAGGCCTAATGGATTGTGGAGACAATTTCCCTTTTTTGCCAAATCTGACAACACTTCGGAAAGTAGAATTTTCAAAAATACTCGATCTCTTGTCTCACATACCAATAGTCATCGTCTGCTGTTGGTATATTTGACCTGTGTGTCTTGAGCCATCGTCATTCTTTTCTAAATCATATTGGCATATCTCGGAATATACCAGATCTAATCTCAAGATTCTCAGAAATTATGTCCAATAAAGAGGAGATCTGCACTTTTTTCTGTACAACGGTTCTACCTCAATACTTGTATGATAGCGGCGCTGTACGACAACTCACAGAGTGGCAAAGAATCTTGTCAACTAGTGCTAAAAATCAAGCACTGTAGCTCTAAGTATATCCTCTAGTATCTAGATAGTCTGCTCTGATTATCTGTCGGTCTGAGGATGATATGCGGTACTTAGATATCACTCCGTACCTAGAGCCTACTGCAATTGTGCCAATGTACAAAATAAACCGAAAATCACGATCTAATACAATAAACTCCGGTACTTCATGCAATCTGACCACTACTCTGCCATAAATCTCAGTCATCTGGTCATGTTGGTACGTCATCTTGTACAAACTAACATATGCTGATTGAATAATCTGATATTCTGATCGACACCCTGTTCTGACTATCGATATCGAATTCTGTAATATCAATATGAAGTATTCAGCACAAAGAGACTATTCTGTCACATATCTGTTACTCTGATCCATGCTCTGCTCGGATCCTCATAATCCCATTCTGAACATTCTGATCACATTTCTAAACTGCTTGAATTCTCGATATCAGCTTTGATTCGGTTGGAACTGTATATAATCTCAACGGTTCACAATAATCTGTATCAAACACGGATTCAAATAACAATAATATCGGATCAAATTTGAAACATCAATTATCTATACTGATCTTTGACCCTCGTAAACGATAATTTCTGATAATACTGTCAATTTGGCTACTCGATCATACCTTCGATGTTGTTTAAATTAACTGTTATATCATTTTCAAATGTAATGTCCCCCAAACAATATAATCTGTCTCAATTACTGTTTTAGAACAATAACAATTCTCAAGCAATTTCAAACAACAGTCGTATAAAATAGTCTGCTAAACTCCTAAAACTGTAAAAATCTGACATTTACGTCAATCTCGGCCAACTGATCACGGCTTCACGCTGCTAAAATCAATAGATATATTATCTTCAGATATAATAAGCTCTGAATACAATCTGTTTTAGTCAAGATTCACAGCTCAACACTTTTTGTATACGACATCTCAGTTCTCAGAATATTCAATATCAGATTTCAAAAATTCGGTTCAGTCAGTCATATACTTCGAATACATCAGAGTATCATTGATAGAACGAGCATAATATCATCAAAATCTTTCTAATCATAAAGTTCCTCACTCATAACTATAACTGAAGCATGCCAAAGAGAAATACTAAATCAGATGTACTCTCGGCCAGTACTCATCTAACTGGTTTTTCAATTCTTTTCATTCAGTCAGTGTCATTCTGTACGAAGTTCTAAATTAAGAACAGTACCTGGTATCGAGTCAAGACTGAAATCAATTTTCTTGACTGAAAGCAAACCCGACATCTCATCTGGAAAGACTATAACAATTCTCCTGCTATTGGAAAATCAATCAATGATACGCACAGTTTTCATAAATCAACTGAATACATAAGGAATCCTTCTGTTCCTTTCGATAATCATCGAATTATATATATAATACGGATATCAAAGGAATTCTAGATCTAGAATCCTTATCGTACAAGGTTCATTCTTTGGCCATTTCAGTTCCAAATCTTACCATCTCCTGGCAAGAATCTACAATAGTTCTGTACTTAATCAGCATAATAATATCAATCATGCAGTCAGAATCAGACAACATAAGTACCCACAGTCTAACTCGATCTCATTCTCATTCTACTGCAGTATACGATATTTTACAGAATTCACTGTTATCAACATTTCCCCTAAAGATGAAGAAATCAATACTACAGTACAACCAGACCCAATAGATCAAGCATATCTCAATGAAATTCATTCAAAATCATGTATAGAATGTATTAATACCTCTTAATACATATGTAAAATAATCGTAAAAGAACAGTTACCTGTCACTATATCATCAAGTGCGTCCTGGTTCTGTTCCTTGGTTACTTCAACCCGATGATTCTGCTCCATGAAATCTTCTGGAACCTTGCTGAGGACAAACTCTAGCAAAGTGTCCCCGCTGTCTACAGATATTGCAGCTACCAGCCACTCCCTGGCATTGCTCTGTGGGATGTCTCCCTCCGCAAGTTCTGCAATAAACTCCGACATAACTCGGGCTAGAACCACTGGAGCTAGATGATCCGCTCCCTAACTTCTTGAACTGTTTCTTTCGAGCTTGTAACTGTTCTTTCTTTCCACCACTGCTGCTGCCAATCTCGACTCTGGGATGCAGTTGCTGTGAACTCGGTGCTGGAAGAACATATGAAGCTTCTGTTTGTCTCATCAGAACTGTTTCTGCTCTTTTGGCTCTGTTTAGGGTATCAGCAAAATTATTTGATCATTTCACATTTACCAATGTACGTATCTCCGGATTCAATCCCTGAATAAATTGATTAGATACAGCTTCATCGTTCCGAGCCACGTGCGGAGCAAAACATAGCAAGGTAAAGAACTGGGCCAAATACTCATCAATATTCAACTGACCTTGTTTCAAATTTGCAAACTCTGTACCTTTATCCTGTCTGTATGATACGGGGAAAAATCTTTGATAGAATTCAACTTTAAAAATTTTCCACGTGATCACTGTACTACGTTGTTCTAGGGCTTCTTTGGTTACCAGCCACCAACTCTTTGCGACTTCCCGTAACTGGTGCCCAATCAGCTTGACTCTACCATCATCCGTGAAACCAAGAAATTCAAATAGCATTTCTATGTCGTCTAGCCAACTCTCACTATCAACTGGTGTCTCAGTACCCTTCAGAAATGGCGGTTGAAACGACTGAAACCTCTTCAACTGTGTTTCTATCAAAATTTCTGACACATCCCTCTGATTAGTTGAAGTAATACCTCTTTCTGTAATTCTTCGAGGAGTTATATCTGATTACCAAAAGCATTAGTAACCAAATACAACAAACCTGTTTCAGTCCTCCTCTGATCATCTTACTGCTGATCAAGAATCAGATCTGATTCATACTCAAAATACATAATACAAAATCAACTCAGATAATCAGGTAAACATGTATTGTAAAGCAGTAAATCATAGTATCATGCTAGCATATACTGTAATTCAACATTATAATAAATCACATGCTGGCAATCAAAAGCAGGAAAGAAAACTCAATCTACCCCCTCATCCTCCTCTATCTCAGTCTAAGGAACCTATTGTTCTAGGACCTAAGGCTCTGATACTACCTGTTGTGGGGACCTGGACGCTAATCATCTTCTTAATCGTTAATAGGATCAATATACTAGTCAAGTAATTAGGGTCATAAAATTTTTTCCTTAAACTGCGGAACGTAATGGACTTGATATAATATACACATCAGTATACCAGTACAAATTTAATACAACAATGTGAATTCAAACTAACTAAGGTTCAACTACTACATGTCAAGAGCTGTAACCTATTTGCATCCAAGTCCGGAATCACCACGCTAATCTCAATCTCTCATCTTCTTCTCGACCCTGATCCTGTCCCACCTGTTGTCATGCACACATGCAAACAAGACAACAGCCGGATAACTCCGGTGAGAATTTAATCCCAGTATAAATCATGTATACATGCATTTCATATAACAGCATATATAAAAGCATGAAATAGATATGAAGACATGTATCATAATCTGAAATCATAAATTGATATCAAACAGTAATTCATACTCTGAACATGTATCACATAAGAAATATGAATCAATATAGACTCTGAATCACACTCTGTGATTCTAAGACTCTGACTCAATCTCTCAGACTCGACTCATCTCTCATTTAGGGATCCCGGTCTGAATAAAACGTAACAAGTCTCCCACCTACTACTACCGGTCGCGGTGGCGGTACGTTCTTATTTCTGGACTTTGGTCTAGTCTATATCGAATAATCTGTAATAAGGATGCTATCTGTATCTGAAGCATCTCGATATACCAAACGTCCAGTGTCTTGGCAGATCTGCCACAGACTTGGCATGTCTGCCAATCCTATTTTGACAAGGTGCAATGGGCCAGTGATCGCTCTGTCAAAATCTAGCCCCTCTGTCAGTGACTCTCACTCAATAGCTCTCTGCTTTCTACTTTCTAATTCAATAGAATAAACATAATCATTAAAACACAAAGGTATAAAAACAATACCATACAAGTATGTGGTTTAGGGAAACTCGAGTTAAATCTAACTCAAGTCGATCTCCCAGTTAACATCGATTTATACCTTTCTCTTCTCGGTCAGACGAAGTCGAAGTCTCGTATTCAAATCTGTCCATATCCACTCTGACAATGACAAGACCGAATAGCCATAAGATCAATAGAGATTCTCAAATCAATACTGGAGACAATCAGAACGAAATCAAATTCTATTTCAACGGCATAACTGCACAAGAACGATATACCCAGAACACATAATAATAATCAAATCTCACTTCATAATCAATAACGATATGAACCTGATATCAAATCCCAATCAATATCTTTCGAAAATCATAATAATTCCATACGGTATTTGTTCTTCAGTCCGATTTTGATTATGCGATGTCTACTGTCTCGAGAACAACATATATGAATCATATTCAATTCCATCAACGTCATATTTTCAAATCATCTCAAAACGTAATAAAACTTACGTCCTTGTGTAGCTCGTGTCGAGAGGAACTCAGAACTAAAGTCGGATTACAAATCGGATGGTTAATCCTTGTACAAGCACAATATCAAGATACCAAAGAATTTGAAGCTATCAAAGGTTTTTTTGAATGGTTCTCTCGAGTTCTGCTGTTAGGAATGAAAGCCACAACACCTTATATTGCATGGTTAGGCCAAGTGTCTTATTTTTCACACTGCACGTTGCACCGCGGGTGCGCCAGCTTTAGACCGCGGGTGCGCTATGCATACTGTAACATATCCAACACCTCGGAAGCTTCGACCGCGGGTGCGGTGCTTGTACCGCGGGCGCGGTCATGTTTCCGCCGCTGGTGCACTCACCCTACGGCCCAAATGCAACATTTCATGTGCAATCCAACCGCGGGTGCACTGTCTTTTGGACCGTGGGTGCACTGGCCTTGCTGTCTCACCAATACATTTTTGCAACTAAACTCGAATTGTAACGTCTCTTCTTCGGCCTTCGATGATTACGTCAAATCATACATTCATACTTCCTGATTACCAATACTCAAATCTCGGGCCTTACATGGCGAGTGGCCTGTTCTTCAGCTAACATAGATTCCTGGTTCTTTCTCATAGCTTCCTCTACTGTTTGGGTAATAAATCGGCCCAATTGTTCCAGGGTCAAGTTCCTCACGTTCTCATTGGGACGAGGTTGCTCGTCTGTCGTCTCAAGACGAGGTTGTTTGGCTGTCGTCTCAAGACGAGGTTGTTCGGCTCTCATCTCAGGACGGGGTTGTTCCTGCCTCGTCTCAACATGAGATTGTTTGGGTCCCATCTGAGGACGCGACGATACTGAGTTAGATCTTCTGTTCCTTCTCTTGCCTTCCATCTCTATGCCTCAACTCAAAATTCCCACATACGGCGCCAAGTGTTACTCACAGAAAATTTAGGATCCGCTTCCAGCAAGTGTCACTAGTCCAGACGCAGGTTTCGAAATTACCCTGAGCCTGAAATCACGAATAAGATCGTTAGAAGAGAGCCGGGAGGGTGTCTCGGTGTAGCCCCTCCGACGCTTAAGTCAGAAACTGAGGATATATGAGGGGAGAAGCTAAGTATGCTGCTGAAAACAATATAGGGAATGAAAAATCATACGCTCAAAACCTGATATTTATAGAACAATACATGGGCCCTTGATGGGTCTGTCTTCCATTTGAGCTAGGGATGAGCCAGGGGTAGTGGGCCCATCCATAAGATATCACTCCCGATATCTCTAACAATTGTTCATGACACTGACAATTTGGATTGGACGACCACCCGAATTGGCCGATCACTGAATTGGTTGATCGCCTAGAATTAGATCCTCTCATTTCATATATTAATATTATTATTTCTTGGTTACATCATATAAAGACTTATTTACAAAATTAATAATTATGGTGTATAATATATATATATATATATATATATTGCAGTAAAAAATGTGAGGCCCGGGGCCGAAGAGGGCGGGGGGTGATCGCCGGCGCCATCAGTTGCACGGACAATGAGCGGCTCCTGGCAGGCTTCTAGGTGGAGGGAACATGAATGAACCGACCCACACGGGAATGAGAGAGATTCCGAGACCTGTTCAATGTAATGGACTGTACAGTTGAAGAGGGCTTAAAAGATTTGATTTGTACTACTCATATCACGAAGGTGCATCTTCTTTTCGGTAGCTCATCACATAAGAACTCCAAAGTTAAGCATGCTTGACTTAGGGGCAATTTTGGGATGGGTGACCTCCTGGGAAGTTTCCCAGGGTGCGTGTGAGTGAGGACATAAGCACGCTGAGAAGACTCGTCTTGATACAGTGAATACAGTCGTCGAATCTGGGGCATTACAGTTGGTATCAGAGCCGACTTCTCTTAGTACGGTGTGGTTCGGGGACGAACCAAGCGGAAGCTGGTGGGCATGTGAGGCCCGGGGCCGAAGAGGGCGGGGGGTGATCGCCGGTGCCATCAGTTGCACGGACAATGAGTTGTTCCTGGTAGGCTTCTAGGTGGAGGGAACATGAATGAACCGACCCACACGGGAATGAGAGGGATTCCGAGACTGTTCAATGTAATGGACTGTACAGTTGAAGAGGGCTTAAAAGATTTGATTTGTACTACTCATATCACGAAGGTGCATCTTTTTTTCGGTAGCTCATCACATAAAAACTCCAAAGTTAAGCGTGCTTGACTTGGGGCAATTTTGGAATGGGTGACCTCTGGGAAGTTTCACAGGGTGCGTGTGAGTGAGAGGACATAAGCACGCTGGAAAGACTCGTCTTGGTACAATGAGGACCAGTCGTCGAATCTGGGGCGTTACAAAAAATGTCACACAAAGATAAATAAATGAATTCATTCCCTTGCACCCCCCTTATTACTTAAATTCTTATATAATTTGTCATAAAAAATTCATAAAAAGCTTTGATGAACTTGTTAAATAATTAAAAATTTATGGATCAATTAAAAACTTATACACTTTGGTTTTAGTAACTTTTCTAGTCTAAGATAATAAATGCCATCAAATTCAAGTGCATAAAAGACAATGATCCTTTCAGTTGTATTCATGATGTGTATAAATTACACACAAAAATTTTTGTTGTATTGTCATCATTATTAAAAAAAAAAAAGATACTATTATAAATTATATTGTCATCGTTATTAAAAAAATATCTGAGTATGATACTATGATTACATGATGTGTCAACCTCCGTCGTACTCAAGTTATGCAATAGATCATAAATAAATAAATGATTGGATAAGATTAAAATTGATTAAAATAGATAATTGAATTGAAAATAAAATGAGTTGATCAGTCATTGTTTTGGTCGCTAGAGCCCTATGATGTCGTTTAATGTGATTTACACTTTATTTCAAATTCTTTTCATGGAGTTTTATTGTTTCAAATTTAATTGTAAATTACATTTATTTATAGAGTTTGAAAAATAATATGATAATAAATATATATTATTAAATTTTTTTCTAAAAAAAGGAAATTGATTTTTTGGAATTATATGTTTACCTTCCAGCGATATTAGGCTGATATGTTGTCAAAATTAATATATTTAATAATGTATCTGATCGTTTGGCAAATTTAATCTATTTTTTGTATTTTCGTGGAAGTGTCTGATTCAACGTCATACAAAAAGAAAGTAAATGGCAAAATAAAATAAAATAAAATAAAGATAACGAACAAAAAATGAAATATAATGAAATAAAATATCGAATTTTCGAAAAGACGAACATAAATAAATGCTCCAAACTGAAAAATTATTTCCCTACCAATAGATTTGCCAACTCTGCTTAAGAGCCTAATGAATCGTAGCCAGGCTGTGTTATTTATTAATACTTTAATTGCGAGGGTACCATTGACCTATTTTTATTCAACTTTTTCGTATTTTAGTTCCGATTAGTTAATAATCTTATGACGTAAATATCCACCCCAAATGTGACATACCCTATGGATAGGAGAGAGGCCCGAATTCAAGCAGAAAACCCATGGGTCGGACCTAGAGTAAAGCCCATTCAGAGAACAAGTCGCCAATTAGCCCAACCTGATGGATGGCCCACATAAACATACACGTTAAAGTGATTGGAAACAAAATTTTAAATTGAGAAAAAAAAATCGAACAGTGAAATAACACCAATATCTTTAATTTATATAACGTTTTACTTTTTTTAATGATCTAAATTTCGGTACTCATATATAATTATGATATATTTTGAATATTTTGTATCAAAATTAATTTTTTCATAACATGAATGCGTGAAAATTTATATAAGATTAATAAAAAAGAAAATGAAAAAAATTGTATAAATTCACAAACTATGTAAAAAAATTATGGAGATGAAATTTATATAAAAATGCATTATATATTTTTAATTATATTCGAAAATCTTAAAAATTATTAAAGGTTAATAAATACATTATATATGATGATATAAAATATGTGTATATGACATCGTATTAAGGCTCATTGTTGGTGACGAAAAATTATTCTTCACACAAAGCACCAGAAAATTCCTTCCTTTTCTCCCTTGAAAGTCATGGCCAACACATAGAAAATTATGGGAAGGAATTTTTGCAAATTGATTTGTTTAATTGTTGATTAAAACTAATAATTAATTGTTAATTATTGGTTAATAATAAATTAGCACAAAATCATGATTAAGAATCATGAGACCCACGGCCATCTCAAAAATTTTGGTGAAGAAATTTCGGCCCTTTGGTATCCTTCCACCTCCGCACTGCCGTCGTTGCACCGTTTCCTGATTTTTGAAAATTCTGAGGCTACAGTCTCATTCTATAAATACAACATTAGGGCTCATTAATTGATGATGAAGGTTTTTGCACACAAAAGAAAAAGAAAATCTCTCCAAATTCCTTTCAAAACACACGGCCACCCTTTTGAAAGAAAAGGGAAAATTTGGCCATTTGTTTAATTCCATCATGTCGTGCCGCCGTCGCTGCACCGTCTCCGGATTTTGGAAATTCGGAGTACGTAATCTCAACGCATAAATCGCTTTTGATTTCTTTTGCAATCCAAGCGAGAAGGACATTATTCGATCGTGGACCCAATTAGGCGATCAAAGGAGAAGAGCCGTTCGTAGGAATTTACAAGAAGGGCTATATCCGTTTAAAAATCGGGATAGTTTGGAGTCCAAGCGTTAAGAACGCAAAGCTATAATTCTAAACACCCTATGAATGTTTCTAAACACACGACGCCCAAGAACAAAATTTTTAAACTTCCGCTGCATCTTGGATGCGAGAATACGATGTCCCAACATATCCTATCTTCGAGATAGAAGGGGTGATGTAGGAGTGATTGAAATCTCCGAACATCCGTAAAATCTTGCGTGTTCTTATTTCAGTTTTTATTCTATCTATCAGTCAGTTTATTTCCGCACTATTAATGTTAACTGATTGATATCAACTGACAAGATTCCCGAGTCTCAGTTTATCACTAAACTGGTTCATCAATATTCGAAAAGGTTGTGAAAATCGTCAGTGTTTATTCAACCCCCCTTCTAAACATTCTTTCACCCCCCAAGCATCGAAGAAAACTGTGTTATAAAATATGTCACTTTTAAATAATGTTAAAAGCTATTTAAAAGTATTTCATATAATTTTCAAAACTATTTGAAGATGTTTATCCATCACTCATTGCGAAGGGTTGAGAGGATTGGCTCTGCGACTAATATTGTCGCCACTTCTCTCGATTCCTAGCTTTGGGGCTTTAATCAGCCTTTAGGGTCCTGAGCTTCATCTATCATGATGCACGGCTAAATTATTCAATGAACAAGATTTCAGTTGCAAGTCTTTCAGGTCAACTGTTCTTCAGACGAAACTCATCCATGTTGGGATGTTGGTTGATTAAATCACCAGCTGTATTCCGCTTGAGCCTAGTTTGAGTATGCTCGACTAGTTAGCTAGCTAAGAGATCAAGTTCAAGGCAAATTTGCTCATTTCTCTAGCAAATTGAACTCACGACCGGTGCAGCACTTCAAGCAGTCAAGGCAACCGGTTGTTGGTCTATATAGTTCTGTCACACATAAACCGACTGATATCTGATGATGTTTAAAATATGCTATCGTAGTAGCAATTTTCCTTTCAACTGTTGTATGTACTCAAATGTAAAAATAAAAGGAAATTTATTTTATTAAATAAACATCATGTTTATCCAGCTGTGTTTCGTTGGGACTGAATGAATATTTCAAGATTTCTTGTCTACATTGCTTGATTGATTATAACCTCTGAATGAATATTTAGATAATTACTTCTCAAATACGAGCTTTTATTCAGTTTTTGAGGGGGAGTTTTTCTTGTACTCTCAAACTGAAAAATTGTTTTTCACTCAGTTTTTAAAATTCAGTTGTTAAGGAGGAGCTTTCTTTTCTTCAACTGAAGGTGTTCTCTTAATTATGTTTTTCAAAGAGGTTTTCAATTCAGTTTTTGAGGGGGAGTTTTTCTTTTACCCTCAATCCTTAAATTGTTTTTCAAAACCGCCTTTAATTCAGTTCATGAAGGAGAGCTTTTAACGATGTTTAAATGGAATAACCCTGAACTAGATATATTGTTCTTAACTGCTCAAGTTTTGTGATCATCAAAAAAGGGAGATTCTTGGAACTTTTCATGTTCGCAATCTTAATTTTGATGTTAACAAAACTTGTTATTTTGTATTACTAATGTTTTACCTTAGTGTGCAGAAGCTAGGATCAGTTACGAGCTGTTTACATAGAAAACTGAAGACCCAACTGATCGCACAAACTGAATCAGGCAAACTGATACTTCAAATGAGTAGTTCAGCTGATTGTCCAGTTTATAGTTGGTTAAGAAGGAGAACCTCAGAATCCTGGCCAGCCGGAAGAGTGTGCAACTGATGAAGAAACCCAGCTGATCAGTTCAACTGAACGAGAGTGAAATCAGTTCAACTGACGAGTCAATTGATTTCACCAACCCAACTGAAAATCAGTTCAGCTGACTAGTTCAGAGCATCAGTTAAGAATCTTTCAGATGTAGATGAAGACAAACTCATTTAGTGGATTCCAGCTATAGACAAAGGTACAAAGCAATAGTCCAGTCCAAGGACAATAATGTGAATTGCATCAGAGCATTAAAAGACAACGTTTCAGAAGGGCAATCAAAAAGTCGAGACACAGAGTCCAAGGAACGAATTCAAGATGCAACGGATACAATAATTGAGTCTCACTGTACGATCAATTTCCTTCCTATATAAAGAGGAGATCAGTGAAGACTAAAAGTGTGAACAAAAAGAGACACAAAAGCAACAATGCAAACACCAGTGAGAGTGTGGTAAAAATAAAGGACACGCTTATTGCATATCACCCGTCAGTTCAATGCAAACACAAAAGCAACAGTGCAAACACCCGTCAGTTCAGATCTTGCCATAATTGAACTGATATATGCGACAACTGATCCCCTGCTTTTCAGTTATTCATTTTACATAAGTTAAAATATTTTTTAATTTAACCGTCTTCTTGAAAAATGATTACTTAGAGTTTCTTCCGCTTGGTTTGTAATCAAACTCGATTTAATTCATCTGTGTTAATATCCTTAGAAAACGAGCTATTACAGCTCATTGGAGAATATTGTGTTTGAAATTCCTTTAAAGGCACCAGCACATGATCCTTCAATTGGTATCAGAGTGGTTGAATCTTGTTTCTGAATATTTCTATACAAACTGATTACCATGTCTTCATTCAACAAAATTCCAATGTCCTCCAGAGAGGATTTTGATGACTTGGAAAATCAGAATGCAGGCTCATCTAGCTGCTCAAGATGATGACATGTGGTACATGATTACAGACGGACCCATGAAAATATTGAAAGCTAATACTGCTATTGCTATACCTGACGGTGCACAAAACCATATTGAAAAGCCCAGAGATGAGTGGACAGCTGAAGACAAGAGAAAAGCCAACTTGTCAATGTGGCTAAAGACATTCTGTACAAAACAATGGATAAAGTCACTTTCAGCAAGATAAATATGTGCATAACTGCTAAGGAAATCTTGGAGAAACTGATTCAGTTATGCCAGGGCAATTAGCAAACTAAGGAGAATAAACTATCAGTTGCCGTTCAAAAATTCGACAATATCAAGATGAAGATTGGAGAATCCATGCATGAATATGATGAAAGGATCAGCAACATAGTAAACGAATTGAATGCACTCGAAAAGGTGTATTCAAATAAAGAGGTGGCATTGAAAGTAGTCAGAGGTCTTCCCAAGGAATGGGATGTTAAGACCATGGCAATGCGAGAATCAAAGTATTTGAACAAGGTCGAACTGCATTATTTATTTGCTGACTTAAAAGCCTATGAATTTGAGTTGCAAACCAAAGAAGGGGAACCTTCTACACCAGCTGCTACAACTGCCTTAACTGTTGTCAAACTGGAAACAACTGGTTCAGTTGAAAATCTGCTGATCAGTTAAGTAATGACGCAATGTCATTATTTGTCAAGAAGTTTGGAAGATTTATGAGAAGAAGTCAAGGAAACTTTCAAAGATAATATCAGAGAAGTAACTCCAAGGAAGAACCTAATGCTTGCTACAACTGTAGCAAAACTGGTCATTTTATTGTTGACTGTCCTAAGCCAAAGAAGGACAGTCGAGACTCAACTGAAAAGGTAAAGAAATCTTATGAGCACAAGAGAAGGACTAAGGATGATAATAAATGTAATGCCCGAGATTTAATTATTGTAATCAGTTGTTGATTAACTGACAAGATTGTGATGAATGAAAGTTTTAGGAGTTCAAGTGACGAAGCCGGGTGTTGGTTTATTTTAAGCCAAGATGTTGAACCGAACATCTCAAGATGTTGGGCCGAACATCTCGCGCCCGAGCGGTAGAAAAGAACCGCCCGAGCGCCAATTTTACTTCTTGGACAGAATGTTTGGCGCCCGAGCGGTAGAATATTACCGCCCGAGCGCCAGGAGATGTTCAGCCGAGTATCTCGACAGAAACTGTCGTGCCCGAGCGTTAATGTTTTAACCGCTCGAGCACCGAACAAGCGCCCAGACGGAAATTCATGACCGACCGAGCGCGAGACATGCAGAAGGAAAAGGTGCCACTTACCCCTTACATGTGCAACGTGTATATATATATAGATATACATATAATCGTACAATTCCTTAAAAACAAAAGGAAGAAAAGCAGAAGGAATAGTTGGGAAGCCAACTTAAGACTCTTCGACGTTTATTTTGTGATTTGCGAGAAATCTGCTCGTACGATTTTGAATCCGACTTCAGTACTGAGTTTCTATCAACGCAGACTACAACCGGACGTAAGTTTTGTTACGTTTAGATATCGTTTGAAATTATGATAGTGTCAGAATTGAATAGGAATCATGTATGATGTTTCTAAGACAGTAGACATCGTATATTTGAAGTCAGAATGAAGAACAGACTGTTTATGTAATTGTTATGATTTTCAGAGTCGATTTGATTAAGAATCGATATCAGATTTGTATTATCGTTGAGATTATGATTCGTATCGATATTAATTATGAGTTCTGGTACTATATCTGTGATGTTGGGACTGACGGGGTTATCGAGATTGTATTATTATGCCATCGAAACATCCGTAAATTGATATTGATCAGATTCGGTATTTGTTGAGATTATAGTGCGGTACCATATGTCGATTGACATTGATCAGATTATGTTTTGATTTGAGTATTGATCAGAACAGGTTTTGGACTGAGTTATATACTGATATTGTATTTATTCGATTGTCATTATCAGATTGGGTATGGACAGAGTTGAAGTCGGAAATTCGTCTTCGTCAGATCGAGAAGATAAAGGTATAAGTCAATGTGGTATTGGGACATCGACTCAAGTAGGATGTACTTGAGTTTCCCTAAATCAAATACTTATTATTATGTTTTATGATTGTGATTATTGATTTGATTAAATGCTTGTTCTATGGAGTTATAAAAGCACGCATTAGATGAGTAATCTTGTGACAGAAGTACCTGATAGTGGCGGAATAGCCACGGGCACATTGTACGATGTGACAAGATAGTGTATTGGTGATAGGACCACAGTCCATGACGGTTAGGTCAAGACACTGGCTGTTTTGTTATATCGACGTGGATAGAACTGGATTCTTTTCTATTACTGTTGGTCGATATAGGAATACCCACATCTGGAAACCGGGATTCCTAGACTAGGATTGAGTCTAGTCTTAAATGCGGAGTCATGAGTCTAATTGACAGTTTATATTGAGTTATGTTCCTGAATATGGTACATGTCGATTTATGTTTCCTGATGATGGTACATGTTTAGAATATGATTTATTCTTGATATGAACTTATATTCTGATTTGAATACATGTTAGAAATATCCGTTATATGCTTTTATATTGTTTTATGATTGCATGTATACATGATTTATACTGAGAATGTAATTCTCACCGGAGTTATCCGACTGTTGTCTTGTTTGTATGTGTGCATGGCAACAGGTGGGATAGGATCAGGGTCAAGAAGAGAACGAGGCTGGACTAGATAGCGTGGAGATCCGGGCTTCGAAGCAACTTAGGATTCAGCACTGATATATAGTTGAACCTAGTTGAATTCTTGTAGATAATACAAGATTTATATGTTTATGTTTAGTATGTAATCTGAATTGAATTACATAACGTTTCCGCTTTGTATTTAAAAAAAAAAATTTAGACCCTGTTTATTATAATTGTTTGAACTATTCCTAAAGACAATTAAGGAATGAATTAGTGTCCGGGTCCCCACAACAGGTGGTATCAGAGCATTAGGTTCTAGAACTGTAGGTTCTTGGACTGAGATAGAAGCTAGTGAGCGGGGTAGAAGGAGTTTCTTTCCTTGCATGTGAATGCTAACATGTGGTTTATTATAATGTGGAATTACATTGTGTATGGTAGCACGATGTTATGTTTTACTGCCGGAAGTTACATGGCATATGATGGAATATAATGTTGAAATTACATTGTATATGCTAAGATTTCAGTATATTTTACTGTTTAGAAAGTTACATGTTACTTGAATATCTGAGTTGATTTGGTAATATGTATCATTTGAAACTGGATCAGAACCAATTCTCGATCAGAGGTAAGCTGATCAGGATTAGGATTGAGACGGATTTGTCTCCTGTTACTACTAATGCTTGTAATTATCAGATATTCCTCCTAGAAGAATTCCCGAACAAGGTAGTACTTCGACTGATCCGATGGATGTGTCAGAAACTCCGATGGAAACACAGTTGATGAGATTTCAGTCATTTCAACCGCCGATTCTGAGGGGTATTGAGGCGCCGGTCGATTGTGAGAATTGGCTGGAGGATATAGAAATGTTAGTTGAATTTCTTGGTTTTACAGATGATTGTAGAGTTAAACTGGTTGGAAATCAACTACGGGAAGTCGCTATGAGTTGGTGGCTGGTAACCAGTGAAGCCATAGCACAGCGTGGTTCAACGATTACATGGAAAATTTTTAAATTTGAATTTTATCTAAGATTTGTACCTCTATCATACCGACAGGATAAAAGTGCAGTGTTTGCAAATCTAAGACAGGGTCAGTTGAATGTCGATGAGTATTTGGCCCAGTTTTTCACCTTGTTACATTTTGCCCCTCAAGTAGCTAGAAATGATACAACTCTATCTGATCAGTTTATCCAAGGATTGAATCCGGAGATACGCACATTGGTGAATGTGAAACAACCGAGTAACTTTGCTGATACTCTGAATCGAGCCAAAAGAGCAGAAACCGTTCTGATGAGACAAAAGGAAGATTCAATTGTTCTTCCAACCCCGATACCACCACAACTGCCTTCCAGAATCGAGATTGGCAGCAGCAGTGGAAAGAGAGAGCAGTTGAAAGTTCAAAAGTAAGCAGTTCAAGAAATTAGGGAGCGGATTCATTTAGCTCCAGCGGTTCTAGCCCGAGTTATACAGGAATTTATTGCAAAACTTGCGGAGGGAGACATCTCACAGAGCAATGTCATGGAGTGACTAGTAGATGCAATTTCTGTAAACAACAAGGACATTTTGCTAGAGTTTGTCCACAGAAAGGCTCCCGGAGATCTCATGGAGCTGAATCATCGGGGAGTAAGGATCAAGGAAAAGACCCAGGATGCACTTTATGATATAGTGGCAGGTACTGATCTTTTATGATTATTGTGAATATGTATTGTGAAGTCCTTATACATCTTATACATGATTTTGTATAAATGGCATTGACATATGTTGTACCTGTTGGGTCTGTGTATACTGTAGTATTGAATCCTTTATCTTTTGGGGAAAAAGATTGTTACCAGTAAATTTTCTAAATATCATATACTGCAGTAAAATGATAATAAGATTGAATTATATTAGGTGATACTTGTGTTGTCCGATTCTGACCACATTACTGATATTGATGTGTTAGCAAGTACAGAAGTATTGTAGATTCTTGCTAGGAGATGGTAAGATTCGGACCTGAAATGGCCGAATAATACATAATATGCAATAAGGATTTTGGTTTAAAACTCCTTTGATATCCATAGTATTTATGACTCGAGGATTATCGAAAGGAATGGAGTAATTCCTTAGATAATCAGTTGATTTACTGAGATGAAATGAATCATTGACTGAGTTGCTAGGGACATGAGCATTGCTACTGTTGTCTCAGATGAGATTTCGAGTTTGATTCTAGCCAGGAAGATTGATTTCAGTCTCGACTCGATATCAGGTATTGTGGGTATTCTCAGAACTCTATACAAAATGATATTGATCGAATTGAAAGAATTGAAACGTCAGTTAGAAGATTTACTGCCCGAGAGTTAGAGTTACATCTGATTATGTGTTTCTCTGTAAAATACTTCAGTTCTGTGTATGGGTTGATAAATCCTTTTTTCAGAAGTGCTCTGATGATTTTTATGCTCGTTTTATCTATGATATTTGGATATATTCGCAGTGTATGATTGATTTTAGCACAGTTGAGACATTGATCTGTGGCTGAGAACGACATTGAAAATGGCAGAATTTCAGAAATGTCAGAAATTGTGTTCTATGTGTTTACTAGATTGGTATAAGTGATTGATATGGCGAATCTAATCCGATATTGCGGTTATTCTGAATCCGTATTTGATACCGATTGTTATGAACCGTGGGATTATATACAGTTCAAGCAAACTCAGAGCTGATTTGGAAAAATTACAACAGTTCAGAAGTTTGATCAGACTGTTCAGAATTTAATTTCGATAGCCAGAACAGTGTGTCAATCAGAATACCAGGTAGGTAATGCTTTATTTTATAGAATTAGCTGAATTGTTTGTGCCCGATATTTCGAATTTGAAATGACAGGTATTGTCAGATGCACACAGTAGTAGATTCAGTATTATTCTGGTGGCAGAAAATGCGTGATAATTCGAACGGACAGTTTTGATGTAAACAAATGAAATCAGCTATATCAGAATTTGTATTGAAATGTCTAAATTGCTGACAGATGAGGACAGGAAGATAGAAACAAGGAGATTGAATATATAGATTATCGATTCCTGAATAGAAATAGGAGTATAATTCTATGGATCTGGTGGTAGACTTACCGAAATCGTGCCAAGAATGTACCAGGATGTGGTTATGATTGAACGATTGTTCAAATCGGCATATGTATATTGTACAAGATGACGTACAGATATGACTAGACAACTGAGAGGTATGTCAGAAAAGGGATCAGACTGTATCGAATGTCAGAGTTGATTATATCATACCAGGATTTTTGGTTGATTTTGTACCTTTGGCAGAGGGTATAACATGATCTTTCGTCTATGATTTATAGATTGACGGATAATCGGAGCGAATTATCTAGATACTGGAGGATATCCAGGAACTGTAGTGCTGGATTTTAGCACTAGTGACCTGATGTCTTGTCACTTGAGAATGATTGTACAACGATAGCTATCAGATGAGTATAGAGATAGCATATTTCGAGGCATGGTACAGTGAAAACTATAGGTTTCCTTAGTATGGGAATAATATCTCGGTAATACCTGAGATTGGATCGGATAGGATCAGAGATATGACAAAGGAAGTAAAGCTGATCCAGAAGAAAATGAAGACAGCTCAGAATAGACAGACCAAATATGCCAACGTCGGATGATGACTGTTGATATTTGAGGCGAAAATTGAATATAACTCTGATTAAAATTATCAGATTGATAGGAAATGATAGTATTGATTTATTATGAGCTGTTAATTGGTATATACGGATGTTGTATAGCCAATATTGTGAGATTAGTTCTGTTAGAGCTATTTCGAGTGGTATTATGAGATTATACTTCTTGAAGCATTATTCCAGATTGAAATCAGAATCAGTAAAAGAAAGATAATTCAGAATGAAGACTATTCTGCTGTTGAAAGTCCAATAGAATTGGTAGAATATCAAAGAAGCTAACTGAGAGACAGAATCTAATATGAGACAGCAAATTTCAGAATTGTTTCATTAGGGTAAGTTTTCTCTTGGCTTCTGTGTATCTCCTTCTTGTATCTGATTTGATATCTAATTTGACTGCCTGTGATTTCGGGGACGAAATCATATCTAAGGGGGGGAGAAATGTAATGCCCGAGATTTAATTATTATAATCAGATGTTGATTAATTGACAAGATTGTGATGAATGAAGGTTTTAGGAGTTCAAGTGACGAAGCCGGGTGTTGGTTTATTTTAAGCCAAGATGTTGAACCGAACATCTCAAGATGTTGGGCCGAACATCTCGCTCCCGAGCGGTAGAAAAGAACCGCCCGAGCGCCAATTTTACTTCTTGGACAGAATGTTTGGCGCCCGAGCGGTAGAATATTACCGCCCGAGCGCCAGGAGATGTTCAGCCGAGTATCTCGACAGAAACTGTCGTGCCCGAGCGGTAAGTTTTAACCGCTCGAGCGCCGAACAAGCGCCCGGGCGGAAATTCATGACCGCCCGAGCGCGAGACATGCAGAAGGAAAAGGTGCCACTTAACCCTTACATGTGCAACGTGTATATATATAGATATACATATAATCGTACAATTCCTTAGAAACAAAAGGAAGAAAAGCAGAAGGAATAGTTGGGAAGCCAACTTAAGACTCTTCGACGTTTATTTTGTTATTTGCGAGAAATCCGCTCGTACGATTTTGAATCCGACTTCAGTACTGAGTTTCTATCAACGCAGACTACAACCGGACGTAAGTTTTGTTACGTTTAGATATCGTTTGAAATTATGATAGTGTCAGAATTGAATAGGAATCATGTATGATGTTTCTAAGACAGTAGACATCGTATATTTGAAGTCAGAATGAAGAACAGACTGTTTATGTAATTGTTATGATTTTCAGAGTAGATTTGATTAAGAATCGATATCAGATTTGTATTATCGTTGAGATTATGATTCGTATCGATATTAATTATGAGTTATGGTACTATATCTGTGATGTTGGGACTGACGGGGTTATCGCGATTGTATTATTATGCCATCGAAACATCCGTAAATTGATATTGATCAGATTCGGTATTTGTTGAGATTATAGTGCGGTACCATATGTCGATTGACATTGATCAAATTATGTTTTGATTTGAGTATTGATCAGAACAGGTTTTGAACTGAGTTATATACTGATATTGTATTTATTCGATTGTCATTATCAGATTGGGTATGGACAGAGTTGAAGTCGGAAATTCGTCTTCGTCAGACCGAGAAGATAAAGGTATAAGTCAATGTGGTATTGGGACATCGACTCAAGTAGGATGTACTTGAGTTTCCCTAAATCACATACTTATTATTATGTTTTATGATTGTGATTATTGATTTGATTAAATGCTTGTTCTATGGAGTTATAGAAGCACGCATTAGATGAGTAATCTTGTGACAGAAGTACCTGATAGTGGCGGGATAGCCACGGGCACATTGCACGATGTCACAAGATAGTGTATTGGTGATAGGACCACAGTCCATGACGGTTAGGTCAGGACACTGGATGTTTGGTTATATCGACGTGGATAGAACTGGAGTCTTTTCTATTACTGTTGGTCGATATCGGAATACCCACATTTGGAAACCGGGATCCCTAGACTAGGATTGAGTCTAGTCTTAAATGTGGAGTCATGAGTCTAATTGACAGTTTATATTGAGTTATGTTCCTGAATATGGTACATGTCGATTTATATTTCCTGATGATGGTACATGTTTAGAATAGGATTTATTCTTGATATGAACTTATATTCTGATTTGAATACATGTTAGAAATATCCGTTATATGCTTTTATATTTTTTTATGATTGCATGTATACATGATTTATACTGAGAATGTAATTCTCACCGGAGTTATCCGGCTGTTGTCTTATTTGTATGTATGCATGGCAACAGGTGGGATAGGATCAGTGTCAAGAATAGAACGAGGCTGGACTAGATAGCGTGGAGATCCGGGCTTCGAAGCAACTCAGGATTCAGCACTGATATATAGTTGAACCTAGTTGAATTCTTGTAGATAATACAAGATTTATATGTTTATGTTTAGTATGTAATCTGAATTGAATTACATTACGTTTCCGCTTTGTATTTTAAAAAAAAAATTTAGACCATGTTTATTTTAATTGTTTGAACTATTCCTAAAGACGATTAAGGAATGAATTAGCGTCCGGGTCCCCACAATAAATCTTTCATAAAGAAGCATGAGGTGCTTCTATCTGAGGAAAGCAAGTCCAAATGGGCAAAATCTGATAGTGATGATTCAGAACCTGAGAGCTTCAGCTGCTCCAGTGATGATGATGAAGAGGTCAAGTGTCTGATGGCTGATGAAACAGAACTAGAGTCAACCAGTCAAGAGGTATTCGACTTTAGTTCAACTGATTTTACACGAGATGAACTCATTTCTACACTTCATGACATGGTTAATGAGTATCAGAAGCTTGCCTTATCTTTTGAGAAGGCCAGAGCAAAGCAAACTGATTGCATAGACGATAAAACTAAAACCAATGAATCAGTTAATCTGTTGAGTCTTAAACGGGAGATTGCTGAGCTGAATGATGGAAGAAGCAAGAATCAATCTAAGATTCAGTAGCTGATGCTTGAGAATTAAAATAAAACTGAGCTTATTAAGGCTTGGAACAAATTATCTGTTTCACTAGTTGAAATACAAGATAAAAAAAATCAGTTACTGATAAAACTGGTTTAGGGTTTGGCAACCAAGATGAAACTTCCACCAGTGATACTCAGCAAAAACTGAACATGAACAAAGGAAAATATATTCACTTTGTAAAATCAGTTATGGTGCAAGAACAACCAGAGCGAAGTAAACCAGTTGAACAACATATTGAAAATAAGAACAAGGCTAGAAGGTATGATATAAGTTATAGCCCAAAAATTTCAGCTGACCCACAAAGTCATTCACCAAAAATGTTCTGCAATAAATACCTGAACTATTCAAATGGCTACTCCAATTACTATAACAGCAAGCCAGTTCAGAAAATATATCGGATGAACAACCAGTTGAAAAAGGCTAAAACTCATATTTTTTCATCTGCACACTACACATCAAGCACATACAAGCCGAGAAAAACAATCTGGAACACAGCAACCGGAAAGTCAGTTAGACTAGTACAAGTCTGGGTTTCTAAAGGACTGATCAGTTTAGGACCCAAATAGATGTGGGTACCAATAACATATATTGTGTGTGATTGCAGGTGACAGGTACAAACAAAGAATCCACCTGGTATCTGGACAGTGGTTGCTCGCGTCATATGACAGGGAATGCAAATTTTCTTTCCTAACTGGTCAAATACATTGGTCCTAACATCAGTTTTGGAGACAACTCCAAAGGTAAAATTGTGGGTAAGTGTAAGCTTATCCATGAAAATTTTACTATCAATGATGTTTTACTAGTTGAGAATTTTGAAGAAAAATTTGATTAGCATTAGTCAGTTATGCGACAATAAATTCTTAGTTCAGTTTGACAGACACACTTGCTCAGTTAGAGACTCAACTGATGAGGTCATCCTAACTGATAATCGTTGTGTGAATACCTACAAAGTTAGTTGGACTGAACAACCTTATTGTGGAGCAAAAAATCAGTATACGTAAAATCCATGCATTTATTAAATTGTCAAATTGTTTATTTAAGTTTAAAAGTATTTATAGCGATGCATGATCTATTTAAATTGCATTATTTTAAATTATTCATGTTTATGCAAGGCACACTAAATATTTTCTTGAGTTTCATGTTTCAGGCGATTGTTCGATGCGGGATCAATGAAAAGGGACCGACGACGATTTTGGAAATTTTAAAATGTGGTATTTTATTTTAAGTTCGGTTTGAGGCATTTTAAAAGGTTTATTTAATTTTTTAGCTTTTTAAAAACCTAAAAATCGATCCACAAATCGTCCCGGATCAACCCTCACATCGTTTCCGCTTCGGTATCGTCGGTTCGGTAAATTTTAATATCAAAAGACATGTATATTCTGTTTTTCCTGCGTCGATCTAGTCATATTATGTGTTGTGATGTTTTTATGCGTAAAAATCCATGTGTGATGTACAAAGTTTGTGCAGAAAATTGTTGGATCGATTTTTGCAATGTTTTTGGATCTCAGAAATTCGTTTTTACTGTATTTTCGAGTACTGCGATTTTTCGGTCGAGTTTCTGGAAAATTTACAACGCATAAAATGTAGTACTCCTTGATATCTTCGATTTGATAGAAAATTCAAAATAGTTGAGTAAGAAATGAGGAAGTTATGATTGTTTTCGTGGAACCGCTCAAACTGCGTTTTTTCGAAAAATATGTTATTGATGAATTCTTGAAGTTTTTGAGTTGCAGGATTCGCTGGGCAGCATCGGGTCGGTACTACTATGTTTAGACACGATGTGGGATGAGTTTAGGCACCAATTGTTGTTTCGTTTCGAGTTGGGGATGGCTTGGGAAGTAATAGAAGGCTTAGGAAGAAAATGGCGTCGAATTTCAGGTTGTGACGTTTGTTGTTGCTTGTCGATGCATGGGGACGTTTGGATGGTTTGCACGGGTTGGATTCATTAACGTAGCGTCCTAAGATGGGTCTCGTGGTATTTATTCTAAGTTTATTCTGTTAGTTGGGAGTAATAAGCACAGTATAAGGAAATTCCTGCAGGTTTGATTTTTCATGGCTAGCCTGACCCATACACGGACCCTGGCACGGGGTCCTTTCCTTGTTCATTTAGTATGTGTCAAAATCCAGTAGGTACACGATGTGTCCCTGGACCCTGACACGGGGTCCGTGCCCTTGTTTCATTCGAAGTGTCAACATACAGAGCCTACACGGACCCTTAGACGGAGCCTGACACGGGGTCCGTGTCCTTATTTCATTTCGGGTATTTTTTACAGAGCCTACATGGACCCATAGCCAAACCTGGGCACGGGGTCCGTGTACATTGTTTTTGGGAAAAATATGTTGATTGCTTTGGAGGTTTGATGTCTTGGTTTAGTGCGATGATCAAGCCAGGTCGAGACCCAAGAGATTTAGAATGTCATAAAGAAATGGTCAAGTTTGTGGGTTAGCACGATTACCTACGTGTAAGCTTTGCAAGATAAGTATTCGAATTCATGTTAGTATGTGCAGCAGTGGCCCCAAGCGAGATCCAACGAATCCCTCAATGTCAAGTAAGTATGTTCGACGTGCAAAAGAAAATACTTTTAAGTTTTTGAGGTATTGATATTAATCTAACCAGCCACTATGCGTTTCAAGAACCAATCCCGAGAGGACGATTGAAGATGTTGAATGTTGCCCTTCATTCAACCAATGAAAGCTTGGAAATAAGGCTCGAGGGGTTCGGGTTGCATCACTATCAAGTAGAGGATGAATTGGAAGCTTGCGCCTTAGCGCGTGGCGGGAAGAACCATCAGCGCTCGAGCGGTCGAATTCTACCGCGCTCGACCGCCCGAGCGTGAACAGTCCAGAAGACCTGACGCTGGAGCGGTAATATCCTACCGCCCGGGCGTGACTGTTGCGAGGAGAATCCTAGTTTCCTTAGTTTAATTAAATTAAAAATTAATTATTGATTTGTTATCTTTAAATATGCAATTTTCTATATTTAGGGTTTCGTTACCAATATTTAAGCTAGAATACCATGTAAACAATTCAACTTTTGTTCATTATTGATTTGATATCAAATTGTGAAATTTTCTCTCAATACACTTCGGTGTCTTCAAAATCGAACTTCCAAAGGTGGATTCTTTTGTCGTTCGTCTATCAATTTTCACGAGGGTTGCCAAGGACGGGTTCTTTGGAGGTTCTCTTGAACGCGATTGTTTCTATCGTTGATTAATTGTTGCTAGACCGCGTGATCTAGAGGCGATTATCACATCTATCGATTACTTGTTTCAAAGATCGGGACAGATCAAAGATCTCGTGGGCGGGATCGCGTCAAGTGGTATCAGAACTTTTGGTGTTTGATTCAAGTAAGCGTATCCGTTCAATTCTTCGTAGGATTTTCGATACCGATTTTCGTGTAGCGATTTCTACGTATTTGTTGAATCTACGAAAAAAAATCGCGGTTACTGTTCATCTGCCGGAATTACTGTTCACGGTACTGTTCTTCTGCCGATTTAATGTTCATCGTATTGGATTTACTATTCATCGCTTCGGAATTATTGTTCACGGCTGAAGTTACTGTTCATGTGCGAATTACTGTTCATCGGAATTACTGTTCACTTCTGAAGTTACTGTTCACGTTACTGTTCATCGTGATTCTACTGTAACGTACTGTTCACCCGAAAAAAAAAAAATAAGGGGTGCAATATGCTTGATAGTCAATTTCAGTCATTGTTGGTTGAATTTGGGAAAAGAATGGAGGAAGAATTTAAACATTTGCGTGAAAGGTATGGACGAGTGGATGAGAGTGGAAGGATGAGTAAAGAGGAGAGAAGCACGGCGATCCTAGCGAGGAGTTCAAAACGTGGATATCAAGGTACATCGCAATTCTCACATAATTGTATTTCTGATATTCGATGTTTGTGGTGTCTAGAGGTAGGACATGATTTTCATCATTGTCCAAATGAGGATGTGAAGGTAGTGCATTCCATTTCCAACCTTGACGCCAAACCTTTGGATGATTTGAATGTTGATGTTGACACTCCAATTGTGTCTCATGCGAGTATTGAGTTGTTAGATGATGTGCAAGTTGTTTCTTTTGCTCAACTGTCTACGAATGTAATATGTATTAGTGAATCAATTTGTTATGAGTTGAGAGAAAAAGAAAATGAGATGGTCGAAAAAGAGAGTGACAAAAAAGACAAGATGACCATCGATGAAAAAAAAGAGTTGTGTATATGTATGGCCCAAAAGAGTGAGGATGAACGATTATTTATTTTGAATAAACCACTTCATGTACATCTATGCAAGGTTGGTTTATTTTATTTTAATGAAATAGCCGGTTCGATCCCGAGCATTGTTAAACTCTACTTGCAGGATTGTGGAAAAGACATGAAATGTATTGATCTTCCTAGCTATCAAGAAAGACAAGATTTGAAGACAAATCTTTTTGAAGAAAGGGAGTGTATGATATGAATCTAGTCAGCCACTATGCGTTCCAAGAAGCAATACCGAGAGGAAGATTGAAGATGTTGAATGTTGCCCTTCATTAAACCAATGAAAGCTTGGAAATAAGGCTCGAGGGGTTCGGGTTGCATCACTATCAAGTAGAGGATGAATTGGAAGCTTGCGCCTTAGCGCGTAGCGGGAAGAACCATCGGCGCTCGAGCGGTCGAATTCTACCGCCCGAGCGCGAATAATCCAGAAGACCTGGCGCTCGAGCGGTAATATCCTACCGCCCGGGCGTGACTGCTGCGAGGAGAATCCTAGTTTCCTTAGTTTAATTAAATTAAAAATTAATTATTGATTTGTTATCTTTAAATATGAAATTTTGATAGGATCGATTAACGTATCAAGAGTGTTTAGAAGGGGGGGTTGAATAAACACTCACAGTTAAAACTGGTCTTTTCTAATTTTGAGTTCAGTTTGGTGACAAACTGATCCTCGGAATCTTGTTGGTCATTGACAATCAGTTAAACTAAAGTAGTTGCGAAAAATAACTCACTGAAAGATAGAATACGAAACTGAAATAAAGTAGGCAAGGATTGTTTCTGGATGTTCGGAGAATTTAATTACTCCTACGTCACCCCTTCTATCTCAAGGATAGGATATCCACTAAAAGACTTTGATCAAATACAAGAATTGTATTGACCCACTTCAGTTTGGACTTAACACTGCCAAAAACTGAAACTCTTAGTTTAACAGAATGTTCTCAGTGCTTAACTGATCTTAGCACTATCGAATTTCAACGATTATTACAACTTGCTAGTGAGCTCAAATTGTAGCCTTAACTGCTACGAATATATCAAGTAAGAGTAAGCTAAGATTTTGACAGAGTGACAGCAAGCTTTTGAATAGTGTTGACTCCCTTTTTTGCTTCAGCTGTTCTTTTGTCATATTTATAAGCTTCTTTTCTCTAATGGTAACTTGAGATGAGTTTGAATCTTTGTATCCGTTGATTTTTACTTGATTATTCCTTGGACATTGTTTGCTTCATTTATTGTGATGCGGCGTCTTAATTGCTTTCGTCGAAATACGTTTTTCTAAGCTGTATTGATTGAAGTGCGGCGTTGCAATCTTCTATGTCTCTTGACGGTTGAATGTTCTTTCCCGAGACATGTTCAGTTGAAGGGTGCTTAGTATACGGCTGAATATATCAACTGGAAACTGATCAGTCTTCTTTATTAGATCAGCTGATTTCAGTTGTTAAGTCCAGTTGCTGACTTCAGTTTACTCGATCAGTTGGTTCGTATTTTCAGTTGGTTCGTATTTTGTCAAACGCCGGAATTTAGTTTCCAACAATTTCCCGCTTTATGGTGTTTGACAAAACTAAGTAAATAATAACTGAACATCTGAGCTCATTGTAGATAAAATAAGAGATTGAATTTCTTGAACTGAAAGGGATCTTGATTTAATAACAGCTGAATCTAATAATCTGATTAACTGCTTCTGCTGTTTCTCAAGATGTTATTTGATCTTTGATTTCTTCCCCCTTTTGTCAAACAAATCCATCTTCTCAGATAATTTTCGAACGTCAGTGGAAAGAATTTTGACATCTGCGGAGATACTTGAGACAGCAGTTTGTAAACAAGTCTGCAACAATTCCATTTTATTAGAAACAGAAGTTTCCAATCGCTCAACTCGTTGACTGATTATATCCTGAGTTGTATAGAGACTTTGAGCTAGACCTCTGTTATTCTTCATCTCAAGTACAGTTCGGGTAAGAGACTCCATGTTTGCTTGAATGGCTTTCAGTTTTGCGGAGTCATATTCAATTGAAGAATCCAATTTGACAGTATGAGAGAATTGTGTGGATTGAATTTTCTTGATTTCAGTAATCATCTGCTGCATATTGTGCTACATATTCTGGATTTCTTCAATAACAAGATCCATTTCTGTGGATTGAAGAGGAGGTGACTTATTAGATGTTCTTGGTTCATGTGAGACTTGATCAAAGACCACCATGGTCCTATCAGATAATATCGTTTCAGAAACAGTCTGTGCTAGAATGTCTTTTGCAGCAATTTCTTCGTGAATTTTAGGTGGTGAAAGTGGATTTTGATCAACAGATAACGCTTGGTCAGTTTCCACTGGTGCCTCTTGTTGAGAGTTTACTGAACTTGGTTCTGGCTCCTTTGTTTGAATGAGCAATCGACTCACCACATTTTCAGCAACTGCTTGACCTGGAGATTTTTCTAGTTCATCAGTTTGAGTGACTTGTTCAGCAGAGATTTCTCGCTGAACTGGTGCTTCTTGTTGTTCTTGCATTGAATCTGGGACTGGCTCTTCAGCAGCAAGTGGTTCAACTAGTTCTTCAGATGGTATCTGAACTTCTTGTTCTGGTTGTTTAGTTGAAGGAGCAAATGATTCAGAATGTATTTCTTCTAGCTGAGCTTCCAGAGCTACAGCCTGAATGATTTCATCAATGTTTGCAAAAGATAGTTTAGTTTCAGAATACAGCTGATGTTCAACCTGAGAAGATTGAGGCATATCCTGAACTGGCTCTTCAGCAGCCGGTTGTGGAGATGGCTCGTTCTGTTGGGAGGAGGATGAATCTTTTTCTGCATTTGAATTGGAGGATTTGTCAGGAAGAACCAATTCCTGATCTTGTTCCCAAAATCTGATTTCCCTTTGTAGACCACTAAGATCTGAGTCCAGTTGGGTGAACACAGCTCTATCATGATATGCTGTTGGACCTATGGGATTGTAGTTGGATTTCAGCTTTTCAACCATTCTTATCAGCTTTTTGACTCGAATTTGATCAAAGAAATATTTTTGTCTCTCCAATGCCTGAGCAATAGTAGCAGCTTTGACTATATTTAACACAATCTCTTCAAGTTTAATAAACTTTTTCAGTTGGGATTTGTGCTTCAGCTCTTTGGCAAAAATTTCAGTCCTAAAACTCTTCCAGCTATCAAAAGATTTTAGTTTCGATGTGGCAAATGCATTTACCTGTTCTCAAACCAGGTCAATGTGAGTTTGGATGGTATTAGATGGCCTTGGTTCTTCAACTAGCTTGCCCTTTCCTTTTTCAGTTGTGAGAATGTGAGGAATATCCAAACCAGAGTGAGTGGTTTCCACTGGTTCCCTCAATATAACAACTTTAGATCTGGCCCGTGGCAAAATGGTAGGTGGATTTACATGAGTCAAAGGAGCTCTTACCTTAGCGGGTGCCTTTTCTTTAGTAACTGAATCATCAGGTGGGACTATCTGCAAAGGGATTAGCCTGAATAGGCTGTTGGGCAGCTGATTGAGTAATTTTCTCAGTTGGAATGACTTCCACCGCTGTTATTGGTTTAGTTCTTTGCGTTCTTGGTCTCTTGACAAGTTTAGGAGAAGGAGTTTTCTCCGAATCTGATTCACTGATAATCAGTTTTCGTTTTGCAGTCTTCAGGTTGGGCCAAAGTTTTGGTCTTCTTGATTGGTGTTGGAGCAGGTGGTTGCATTCCAACCTCCTGTTTGGTTTTCAAAAACTGTTTGGGAGAAATGTCCAGTTTGGTCTTTGGCGGTAAGATGTTCTTGGCATTGAATACCTTGAACTTTGATGATTTTCCAGCATTGTCAGCTACCAATCCTTTTAGTTTCAGAAGATAATTGATTGGAATAGCAAAGCCTCTTGACTGTTTGGTAGATTGAAGCATATTCCTCAGAATATTGAAAATAATATGCCTCCAGTTAGCTTTCTTCTATCCCATGATGATGGTCATCACTTGGAATTTTTCAAGAGTAAGGGCAGCATAGGAGCCAGCCTTAGCCAATATGCCTTTTGCCACAATGTCGGCTAATAATTGAATTTCTGATTTCAGCTCTTTCTTTGGATCGGAAACTTTGATTTTCCGCCCATCAGCAGACAACAAAGATTGCATTTCCTCAATGTCAGATGTTTTGACTTCAGAAAAACTGACGTACCCATCAGTTGGCAAAGAGAAAATTTCTCCAAAGTCCTCTTCAGATAGGATCAACAGTAGATTATTGAAGGTTACAGAGATACTTCCATCAGTAGTGATGAACCCCTTCAGATAAAATTCATTTACTTCCTTGGGGTATATCTCCTGCGAAGATTGTCCCAAAAACATCCTGAGACCAGCAGATTCAATCTTCAGAAAAACGTTCTTAACTTCTGCTTCTTGAACTGATAAAACTAAGTCAAAATCGATGGCCATAGCGTTCAACATGTGAGCTGGGATTTGATTCGCCATTTCGACAGATAAAATGATCTGAAATTCGTAAACGATAAGCTCTGGAATTAGTATGCTATTAGAAACTGATTGTATGTGTAAGAAGAAAACTGAATTGAAGCGGGCTTAGTACAGTTGTTCGTGACTGTTTCAATTCGGGACACGTGTCAGTCCATTAAAATTTTTTAGTAAAACTATGTGTACGTGTACTGTGGGCATTTGTGAAAAAGATGAACGGTTTAAAATAGGCCACGTTATTAATCTGCAGTCACGTCAGTTGATTTGGAATATAATAATTTTTAAATTTGTTAATTTATGTGAGAAGATTTGTAAAATATCCAGCTGAACGATCAGTTGGGAAACTGATTCATTTCAGTTGAGAGTTCACAAACAATTGTCTTCTCAGTTAACCTCTTCCAAACTGATATTCCCCCTTAATTGATGCATAAAATAATTAAAACGACGATATAAAATAAATTTAAAGGTCAGAAAGATTATCGTTTGCTGAAACGTTGACGACCCTTCATCTTCCATGACTCTTGGCTATAAGTAGAAGTGACATGGTTAGTTTCAGTCATATTGAAAAACATATTCAAAGTAAAAAGTATGGCAGATGCTAGTAGCTCGAGTGCTTCGCCATTTTCTTTGGAGACTAGGAAGGCGGTGATAGAAGATGAAGTCTTCTATGAGAGTCTTCACTACTGGGAGAAGCTTTAGAAGCTTGAGTTCCTGTATAATACTGGCGATGCTACCACTCCCGAGCTGATGGCAGAGTTGAGAAAAGTGCGGGAGCACTTGCACAAAGCTGTGTGGGTGGATATCTTCACAGATGGTCATATCTATCAGCTGATGCTTCGAAAGGAGCTGAAGATCCTTAGGCGCACAGTTGGTTCTCACAGCTTTTCCAAGACATCTACTGGACCTTTATCTGCTTGGTTGAAGATGTGGATAATTGTTGTAGAAGAGAAATATAATGATGTAATCCAAGCAAATATTTATGGTTGAATGAAACATTTAATTTGGCTTAACTTTGTTTTTCTTTTTCCTGCAAATTATAAGTTTCATTAGTTATTATATATGAATTACGATCATAAACAGATGAACTGATGACTGGTTAAGCGTTAAATAATAAATGTCAAACTGATATCAGTTGATAATGATCAACTGATAGTTAAGAAGCCTCGGTAAATGAGAATGACGCTTCGGTTGATTTGAGTCTCTTCATTTTCTTCAACATTTAAATTTCATCTGTCTATAAATAAGATGATAGAATGTGAGACAATAACAGTTCAATATGTCGGATTCAAGTAACTCTGATGCATGCAGTAGTTCGCATATTCAAGTTAATGAGCAATTAAGTCCTTATTTAGAAGAATTGAAGAAGACAATGGAAGAATATGTCTTGATGAAAGTGATGTCAACATGGTTCAAGATTCATGATTTGCAGAGGGTAAGTAGTAGTGGTGCTGTTCCTACTCGTGCTCAAGCAGCAACAGCAAGAAAATACATTGATCGTTTTGAAGTTAGGCATGTTACAGACCTGATTGATGACAAATGTTTGTTAGAAGCAATGTTATGGAAGGAATGGCATGTGGTTGAGAAGATTTCTACAACTAGGTCATTTTCTAGAATCCAAATTTATGAGTTGAATAATTGAATTAGAGAATGGCATGATTCAGTTGGTTCTATGATATCTTCTGTAAACTGGGATCGATGGTATTCTTAATAAAGTATTATTTTCAATTTTTTGTGTTCTTATTTTCTGCAGATAATTTTATTAGTAAAGCAACATTAGTAATAATTTTAAGATAGATCAATTAAACCAAGAATATTGCGAAAGTAAGAAAACTTAGTCTCGAATAATGGTTTGGTGAAGATGTCAGCTGCTTGTTGCTCAGTTGATATATACTCCAGTCTAATGTCCTTCTTCAAAGCATGATCTCTAATGAAGTGGTGTCTGACATCTATATGTTTTGTCCTTGAGTGAAGAACTGGATTATAGGTGATGGCAATTGTACTCGTATTGTCACAAAATATGGGCGAATTATTTGTAATTACTCCATAATTTCTCAGTTGGTTCTGGATCCAGATCAGTTGTGCACAGCAACTACTAGCAGCAAGGTATTCTACTTCAGTTGTTGAGGTAGCTATAGATGTCTGCTTCTTGCTGAACCAAGAGATCAGCCTGTCTCCTAGAAATTGACAAGATCCACTTGTACTTTTACGATCAAGCTTACATCCTGCATAATCTGCATCTGAATATCCAACTAAATTGAAAGTAGAGTCTTTAGAATACAATAACCCAACATTTTGTGTACCCTTAAGATATCTCAAAATTCTTTTAGCAGCTGAGAAATGTGATTGCTTAGGATTTGCTTGAAATCTAGCACACATACAGACAGCAAATACAATATCAGGACGACTGGCAGTTAGGTATAACAATGACCCTATTAAACCTCGATATAATGTCGCCTCAACTGATATTCCCCCTTGATCAGTGTCCAATTTTACTGATGAGCTCATGGGAGTATTTGCAGCTGAACATGATTCCATGCTAAATTTCTTCAGCAGCTCCTTTGTATATTTAGTCTGACTGATGAATATGCCAGTTTCCAGTTGCTTCACTTGTAGTCCAAGAAAGAATGTCAGTTCACCCATCATGCTCATTTCAAACTTATCCTGCATTAGCTTAGCAAATTTCTCGCATAATTTGGGGTTAGTTGACCCAAATATGATATCATCAACATAAATTTGAACTAATAAAATGTGATCATTCTTAGTAAATTTGAACAAGGTGTTATCAACTGATCCAACAGAAAAATCATGATCAGTTAGGAATTTCGAAAGAGTTTCGTACCAAGCTCTGGGAGCTTGTTTAAGACCATATAAGGTTTTGTTCAAATGATATACATGATCAGGAAAGTTGTGATTTACAAAACCTGGGGGTTGTTCAACATATACTTCCTCTTGTAGTTGACCGTTCAGGAATGCACTCTTTACATCCATCTGAAAGATCTTGAAATTCTTTTATGATGCATAAGCAAAAAACATTCTGATTGTTTCCAGTCTTGCAACTGGAGCATATGTCTCATCATAGTCAATTCCTTCTTCATGTCTGTATCCTTGTGCTACTAATCTTGCTTTGTTGCGTCCAACTGAACCATCTTCGTTCAGTTTGTTCCTGAAAACCCATTTTGTACCTATGACAGTTTTTGAAATCGGTCTTGGAACTAAGTTCCAGACATTGTTATGAGTAAACTGATTTAGCTCTTCTTGCATTGCATTTACCCAGTTAGGATCAGCAAGAGCTTCATCAGTTTTCTTCGGTTCTAGTTGTGAAACAAAAGCTGAATGGATAAATAAGTTTAGCATTTGATTTCAAGTTCTTACTGGATCTGATGGATTTCCTATTACCAGTTCAGGTGGATGTGATTTTTTCCATCTGTACTCAGTATTTGTTGTATCAGCAATTCCTTCAGTTGGTAACTGAACACAATTTTCAGTCTCAGTTGGTGCTCCGTCAACTGGTATTTGAGTGTTATCATTATGCTCTATCCACTGATCATCAGCAACGACTTCCTGCACATCTGATTGGTCCAGTACTTCTGGTTCAGGTGTTTGAAGTATGTTTTGATTATTATGACATTCATTTTTGTCATCATCTTCCAAACTGATATCTGTAAATCGATCAACTAGCTCAACTTGATCAGTTCGCTTATCAGTTAGTTCAGTTTTATCGAAATCAACATGAGCTGATTCTTCAACATTTAGGGTTTTCTTGTTGAAGACTCTATAAGCTATACTAACTGATGAGTATCCAAGAAATATTCCCTCTGCAGATTTAGCATCAAACGCTTTTAAATAATTTTTACCATTATCAAGGATAAAACATCTGCAGCCGAATATTTTGTGATAGGGGATCGATTTTAGGTGCCCGAATTCGCATTGGAAGCAACAAAATTTTCGAAAATGACATTTTCTAACATAAAATTTTCGAGCACCTCATGTTCTAGTGTGTAACATATACAAAACACAAAATGACATTCATAGGGTGTTAAGATACTTACCTATCAATCTCAAAGATTGATGTAATGGCTCCAACCAAGTTGTAAACAACTTGGCTCTTCAAAGGATGACCTTCTACAAGCTCTCCTCCTTTCCTTCAAAAATTAGGCCCACCACCAACTAGGTAGATCCCCTCATATTTTGCACTAGAAAAATATGAGGATTTTTCTTTGAGAAGTGTAGGAAATCTTCAACAATTGAAGAAAATTTTTTTGAGAGAATGTATATGAGATTTCGGCCAAGGTGAGTGGAGTGGGAGAGAGAATTTTCTTGGTTGTGGAAAAAGTTGAACCAAGCATGTTAGACACAAGCCTTGTTATTTGAAAAAGTTGCCTCCCAACTCTTCACCTCCCTTGCATTCTTTTTGAGTGGGCTTGTAACATTTTCAAAGCCTATGGACTTTATTTAAATGTCTCAAACACATTTGAGTCCATTTAAAACTTTACTTGATTTTACTCAAGCCCACTAGTTCAATAATTATTTCTAATTGGGCTCTACAAGGCCCAATGTTATTTAGTTGATTCAACACTTGAATAAACTTAATTATTTGGATTCTACTAGGCCCAGTAGTGTTTAATTAATTCAACACTTGAATTAATTTAATTTAGTCCATAATAATCTTTATGAAAATCGCAATTTTCAAATACATTATTCACTTGGCCTACTTTTAATTTAGGAACACTTCCATAAATTAAAATTTACATTTCTCTCATAGAAGTCATACTTATATTTATCTTTACACTTATAAACTCATTTATAAGCCGTTCAACACATTGAACTATTTTACTTCTCAAGGGGATCTAGAAAGCTAGTACTTGTGTGGCCCTCAATGGTTCATTGATACAACTAGCCGTGGGTTCACATCTCCATGTGATTCGGACTAAACATGTCCTTATATGAGCATACCCCAATTGCTCCATTCTTACTTATCAACTCTTTGATAACAAGAACGTCAGAACTCAAGTATGATAGTACCCAACCAATCATGTTAAACGCCTAGCAGCATCGCTTACATGATTTCCTAGGTATCAAATGATAGTGCCTGCAAGAACCATTAAATTATGGTTAGCGTACCGTACGGTCCCTTCAACTCATATATCCCGACCGATTCGACAATCATTGGTTTATCGAGAGTTGTCAATGAATCGATACTATGTGTCATGTTGTAGTTGCATCGATGGTGTAATCTAAGAAACCCCTTTCATAATTACCACCATATTCTGATCAGAGATTTCATACTACATACACATAGGATATCCATACCCGAAGGTAAGAGGTGAATCCCCGACTACAATGCATCGACTCCTATATGTTTCGACAGAACACCCAACCTTGCCACCTGATGACCCCTTGAGAGTCGGTAAACAAGTCAAAGTGTAGTGCTAGCACATAGAGTCTCAATGTTGTCCCGGGTCATAAGGACTAATGGTGTACAACCATAAACTAGGACGTTTCCACTCGATAAGTGAGAACCACTTGGAAAGTCCTTTTTGGAGGGTTGTTCAGTGCACTCTACCAGGAGCACCTATCTGCATGCTCGGACATCACAATGTCCCCTACCAATGAAACATGGTACTCACATCGCAGATACTAGTCTCGAACTTGAGCGGCCTATATCCTTCTTAGCGGCGGCTGAATCGAACTAGGAACCTGTTTAGAATATACCGTATTCCAAATATGAGTTTCATGATACTCATCATATGAGCATCTCATATTCTTTCTACTATTTGTATATTCTAGGGCTTTATCTATGCAACTAGCATGGGTATTCAGATAAAGATGTGCCAATAATAATTTCAAATATTATTAAAATAAAGATTGTTTATACATAGAGTTTCATTGTGAACACTCGGCCAACACTTGGCTCGACATGCACCTACTTTAACAATCTCCCACTTGCACTAGAGCCTACTACCCATATGGTTAAAACCCATCAATTCGCGATGCTACTCGAATAATGGTCCAGGTAAAGGCTTAGTTAGTGGATCAGCAACATTATCTGCGGAGCCGACTTTGTCAATCGAGACATCTCCTCTTTCCACAATCTCTCGGAGGATGGGGTACTTTCTCAATACATGTTTGGACTTCTGATGAGACCTTGACTCCTTTGCTTGAGCTATAGCTCTCGTGATGTCACACAACACCGGAACAGGAGCAACTCCATTAGGAATGACGTCCAACTCTTGGACGAAATTCTTTATCTAAACAGCCTCCTTTGCTGCATCTGATGCAGCAAGATATTCGGCCTCAGTGGTGGAATCCGCTGTACTGTCTTGTTTGGAACTCTTCCAAGAGACAGCAGCACCATTGAGCATGAATATGAATCCAGAGGTTGACTTCGAGTCATCGATATCGCTTTGGAAGCTAGAGTCGGTATAGCCTTCCAATTTCAGTTCTCCACCCCATAGACCAAGAACAACTTATTGGTCCTTCTCAAATACTTGAGGATGTCTTTCACAGCTTTCAAATGTGGAAGACCAGGGTTTGATTGATATCTACTCACTACACTTAGTGCAAAAGCCACGTCAGGACGTGTAGATATCATCCCATATATGATGCTACCAATCGCAGATGCATAAGGAATGCTTGTCATCGCCGCTATGTCTCCATCAGTCTTGGGAGACATAGACTTGGATAGGGACACGCCATGACACATTGGTAGATGTCCTCTCTTGGACTCATCCATCGAGAACCGCTTCACGATGGTATCAATGTATGTGGACTCGGTGAGACCAAACAATCTTTTTGATCTATCTCTATAGATCTGTATTCCCAATACAAAAGATGCTTTACCCAAGTCCTGCATCGAGAACTTACTCGCTAACCATATCTTAGTTGATTGCAACATCCCTACATCAATCCCAATGAGTAGAATGTCATCAACATAAAGCACCAGGAATGTCACAGCACTCCCACTGACCTTCTTATACACACAGGGTTCCTCAGGATTCTTAGTAAAACCAAACTCTTTGATTGTACTATCGAATCTAAGGTTCCAACTCCTAGATGCCTGCTTTAGACCATAAATAGATCTATGAAGTTTGCATACCATATGCTCACTTCCGACATATGTAAACCCTTCAGGTTGAGACATGTAAATCTCTTCCTTAATATCCCCATTAAGAAAGACTGTCTTGACATCCATCTGCCATATCTCATAGTCATACCATGCAGCTATGGCTAGCAATATCCTTATGGACTTGAACATTGCAACTAGAGAAAATGTTTCCTCAAAGTCAACTCCTTGTCTTTGAGTATATCCTTTTGCTACCAATCGCGCCTTGAAGGTCAATACCTTCCCATCCGCCCCAAGTTTCCTCTTGTAAATCCATTTACACCCTATGGGAACAATTCCCTCAGGTGGATCCACGAGATTCCACACTTGGTTCGAATGCATGGAATTCATCTCAGATTCCATCGCTTCAAGCCACTTGGATGAATCGGCATCAGATAACGCTTCCTTGACGGTCCTTGGATCACATCCATGGTTAGGCTCATCATGGCCTTCTTCAAGAAGCAGACCATACCTCATAGGTGGTCTTGAGACTCTCTCGGTTCTTCTAGGAGCTTGTATCTCCTCTCTTGCCTCTTCGGGTGTGGGTGTTTCTCGAACCTCTTCGAGTTCTATCATCTCTCCTTTTCTATCCAATAGAAATTCCTTTTCCAAAAAGGTTGCTTTCCTAGAAACAAACAACTTTGTTTCTTGGGGAAGATAGAAATAGTATCCAACATAATTCTTTGGATATCCCACAAAGTAACATAAAATGGATCGACTATTCAATTTATCTCCCACTACCTGCTTCACATAAGCAGAGCACCCCCATATTCTAAGATAAGAATACTTGGGAGGCTTACCCATCCATATCTCATATGGTGTCTTATCAACTGTCTTTGAATGGACATTGTTCAACAACAGTGCCGCTGTCTCAAGCGCATATCCCCAAAAGGATGGCGGCAACTCCGTGAACCCTATCATAGACCGAACCATGTCCATCAAAGTCCGGTTACGACGCTCCGAAACACCATTCAACTGTGGTGTAGCGGGCGGAGTCCATTGCGAGAGAATCCCATTCTCTCTAAGATACTCTTGGAACTCGGCACTCAAGTACTCACCACCTTGATCCGATCTATGTGACTTGATGCTTCGTCCCAACTGTTTCTCTACTTCACTTCTGAATTCTTTGAACTTTTCAAAGGCTTCAGACTTGTATTTCCTCAAATACACATATCCATACCTCGAAAAGTCATCGGTAAAGGTGATGAAGTAGGCATGTCCATGCTTAGTGGTGATGCTAAGCGGACCGCACACATCGGTATAGATCAAATCCAATAACCCTTTGGCTCGCTCCACATGGCCCTTAAAGGGAATTTTGTTCATCTTTCCTTTTAGACAGGATTCACAAGTCGTGAGAGCCTTAATATCAGACATATCAAACATGCCTACTCCCACTAGCTTGTTCATCCTTCTTAGGGAAATATGTCCTAATCGAGCATGCCATAATTGTGCCGAATTTAGAGTATGTTGTTTTTGCTTGTTTGTTGTTGTTATAGCTTGGAAATTGTTTAGTGAAATATCTTTCAATTTTAAATTATAGAGATCGTTTTTCAAGTTCTACAGTACCAGTTAAACATTTATTCTTGTAAATGTTGCAAACACCTTTGCTAAATAAACAAGAATATCCATCTTTATCAAGCATAGAAATGGAAACAATGTTTTCACCAAATCAGGTACAAACAAAACATCTCTTAAAATCAAGTTAAAATCATTGTTCAACTATAAGTAAACATCTCCTACGACCTTGACAGCAACTCTTGCTCCATTGCTCATTCTCAAGAAGGTCTCACCTTCACTAAGCCTTCTACTTCTTCCCATCACTTGTAAATCATTACAGAGATGTGAGTCACAACCGGTATCCAATACCCAAGAAGTAGAGTTAATTGAAATGTTTACTTCAATATAGAACATACCGTTTCCAGAACTCTTCTAGGCAAGATATTCCCTGCAATTACGTCTCCAATGTCCAGGCTTCTTGCAGTGATGACAAACATCAACAGTCTTGTCAGCCTTTACTGGTGTGGCTGCCACAACAGGATTCGGAGCTTGCCTCTTCAAGGGCACGTTCTTCTTGGGACGTTAGAAAGAACGTTTCTTTCCCTTCCCAGGTGGACCAGTCTTCGTACCAGATGAAGAATCCACATAAAGAACCGACTTCTCATCATTCATGGAAGCCTGCATATAACACTCGACTTTCAAGTCATGGTCACACAATTCCTTGTAAGTTTGCAATTCCTCAGGAATGCAGTCCGTCGGAGCCTCAACAGGGCGCGACTTAGTCAGTGTATATGCTATCCTTTCCGAAATCAAGACGATTTTCAAGTTTCTTAGCCAAGTGAGGTAATTAGGTCCAGTTAATATGTGTTTTTCGAGTATTGCAGATAATGGATTGCGTATCAAAGACATTGTCAATTTGTACTGAAATGTAAAACAGATAAATGTTGATGACTATTTTAAAATATTTAGTAAGATAAAAAGTATGGACTTTTACTTTATAAATGTTTACTCCCACTGTTTTGACATATTTCACTACCCTCTAGTGAAAACGGGAAACTCCTTTCCTCAATAGGTACGTAAGGTCCAATTTGCAAATTATGATCCCGAATAATATCAGCCAATCACAATTCCTAAAATGTAGTTTCCAATTGCATCTCCATGCAACCCTCTACGTAAACTTTTGTCTCACGTTTGATTAGGACCCAATAATATGACGTCGTTCATCTTCACGTGTCAAGCCTTACCCATCGATGTTGAACCTTAATGGACGGTCGCCATGAGTTCCCTCAATAATATGAGCCGAAATCATGGGAGTTCCACGTAGTTCACATCACCATGTCAATGGATGTCACAGCTTTCAGGCACCCATGGCCCCCCCAATAATATGAGCCGAGCCCCGAGCACGGGTAGCGTTCATCATGCACCCATTGTCGATGAAGACATGGAAATTATAAACAAATTTATAATTCCCCTTTTCGAGCTTGATATTAATTTTGAATCTTATTCAAAATTAGGGTTTTTAATTTTGAAAGGTCTCATCATTAATTTTATTTAAAAGCTTTCCATGTTTGATCGTATGTTTGCCGGATTCATGCAACTTTGTTATTATCATAATAATAACGCACATACTCATTATTTATAACATATCATGCATATATTATAAAAAGTAAACAAACAAGGATGATCAATCGCCCCAATACTAATGGCTCGTGTGAGCTTAACACGGGCCTAGGTCCAATCCTAGGGTAATGCAAGGGATGCAAATGCAACTATTACATTAGCCTTCAATATTTACATGTCTTCGATCTTCATAATCATCATGACCACCATCTTCCAATCTTGATCATCCACTATACTAATATTTACAAATAAATATCCATGGCAAATAGGGATACATCTCATGTGGGTGGGAACGGGCCATAAACCAAGCCCTCTTGAAATTTGATAATTATTACAATCATTCAACCCAAAATATCCTAGCATACACCTAGCAAATTGGGCTTGGACTTTTGATCATCCTTCATTCATAATATCACATATCATACATCATCAATTAATTATCACAATAATTAATTGATCCAATATTATATATCTTGATCCAATCACTAACCGCCACGATTATAAGCTAAATTAACAAAGTATACAAACTCCTTTGTCTACTTTCTAATTAATTTATTTATAACCGAATTTCTTGTAAATCACCATTTACTATAAATAATTAAAGTCCAACTTCAATTATTTATTTTATGAGAAAATATTTGCAACTTTTGTAAATTTAAACTTAAGGGCCCAAAAAACTCATTTTTCACCAAAAATATTTTGGCCCATTTAAATTTACAAATATGTTAGCCATCTAATGGTCCAACAACTCAAGACCCATGACACTTTGATATTTCAAAACACCTTTTGAAAACCCTAGCCGTCATCGCCGTCGTCGGAGCTCTGTCGCCGGAGCTCTGTCGCCGGATTCCGGCCAACATGCAAAATTTTTTTTTATTTAAAAGATAGGGGCTGTTCGGGCAGCCCCTCAGGCTGCCCTTGCTGCCCAAAGTCGTCCCCAAAACCGGCCACGATTTGATGCAAAAATTTGTCTCATACGGTTAGAAATTGACCAAAATATAATATTATGTATATGCTACACAAAATAGTATTCTTAGCTCTGATATCACTTGATAGGGGATCGATTTTAGGTGCCCGAATTCACAACGGAAGCAACAAAATTTTCGAAAATGACAATTTCTAACATAAAATTTTCGAGCACCTCAGGTACTATTGTGTAACATATACAAAACACAAAATGACATTCATAGTGTGTTAAGATATTTCCCTATAAATCTCAAAGATTGATGTAATGGCTCCAACCAAGTTGTAAACAACTTGGCTCTTCAAAGGATGACCTTCAACAAGCTCTCCTCATTTCCTTCAAAAATTAGGCCCACCACCAACTAGGTAGATCCCCTCATATTTTGCACTAGAAAAATATGAGGATTTTTCTTTGAGAAGTGTAGGAAATCTTCAACAATTGAAGAACAAAATTTTTGAGAGAATGTATATGAGATTTAGGCCAAGGTGAGTGGAGTGGGAGAGAGAATTTTCTTGGTTGTGGAAAAAGTTTAACCAAGCATGTTAGACACAAGCCTTGTTATTTGAAAAAGTTGCCTCCCAACTTTTCATCTCCCTTGCATGCTTTTTGAGTGGGCTTGTAACATTTACAAGGCCCATGGACTTTATTTAAATGTCTCAAACACATTTGAGTCCATTTAAAACTTTACTTGATTTTACTCAAGCCCACTAGTTCAATAATTATTTCTAATTGGGCTCTACAAGGCCCAATGTTATTTAATTAATTCAACACTTGAATTAATTTAATTATTTGGACTCTACTAGGCCCACTAGTGTTTAATTAATTCAACACTTGAATTAATTTAATTTAGTCCATAATAATGTTTATGAAAATCACAATTTTCAAATACATTATTTACTTGGCCTACTTTTAATTTAGGAACACTTCCATAAATTAAAATTTACATTTCTCTCATAGAAGTCATACTTCTATTTTTCTTTACGCTTAGCCGTTCAACACATTGAACTATTTTACTTCTCAACGGGATCTAGAAAGCTAGTACTTGTGTGGCCCTCAGTGGTTCATTGATACAACTAGCCGTGGGTTCACATCTCCATGTGATTCGGACTAAACATGTCCTTATATGAGCATACCCCAATTGCTCCATTCTTACTTATCAACTCCTTGATAACAAGAACATCAGAACTCAAGTCTGATAGTACCCAACCAATCATGTCAAACGCCTAGCAGCATCGCTTACATGATTCCCTAGGTATCAAATGATAGTGCGTGCAAGAACCATTCAATTATGGTTAGCGTACAGTACGGTCCCCTCAACTCATATATCCCAACCGATTCGACAACCATTGGATTATCGAGAGTTGTCAATGAATCGATACTATGTGTCATGTTGTAGTTGCATCGATGGTGTAATCTAAGAAACCCCTTTCATAATTACCACCATACTCTGATCAGAGATTTCATACGACATACACATAAGATATCCATACCCAAACGTAAGTGGTGAATCCCCGACTACAACGCATCGACTCCTATATGTTTCGACAGAACACCCAACCTTGCCACCTGATGACCCCTTGAGAGTCGGTAAACAAGTCAAAGTGTAGTGCTAGCACATAGAGTCTCAATGTTGTCCCGGGTCATAAGGACTAATGGTGTACAACCATAAACTAGGACGTTTCCACTCGATAAGTGAGAACCACTTGAAATTCCCTTTTGGAGGGTTGTTCAGTGCACTCTACCCAGGAGCACCTATCTGCATGCTCGGACATCACAATGTCCCCTACCAATGAAACATGGTACTCACATTGCAGATACTAGTCTCGAACTCGAGCGGCCTATATCCTTCTTAGTGGCGGCTGAATCGACTAGGAACTGTTTAGAATATACAGTATTCCAAATATGAGTTTCATGATACTCATCATATGAGCATCTCGTATTCTTTCTACTATTTGTATATTCAAGGGCTTTATCTATGCAACTAGCATGGGTATTCAGATAAAGATATGCCAATAATAATTTCAAATATTATTAAAATAAATATTGTTTATACATAGAGTTTCATTGTGAACACTCGGCCAACACTTGGCTCGATGTGCACCTACTCTAACATTTTGAAATAAGCAATTATACTTTTCTTCCATGCCAGATCTCATATGGTGTTTTCATATGATTCTTATTAATCATTGATCTGTTCTTAGTATAACACGCAGTGTTTACTGCCTCTGCCCAAAACCTTTGAGAAATACCAGAATCAGCAAGCATTGTTCTAGCAGCTTCTTTAAGGGTCCGATTTCTTCTCTCAGCTACACCATTTTGCTGAGGAGTTCTGGCTGCTGAGAGCTCATGCTTAATTCCAGCATTCTTTAGAAAATTTGAAAGAGTTTGATTGATGAATTCAGTTCCTCGATCTGATCTGATTCGATCAATTCCAACTGATTTTTCATTTAGAAGTCTTTTGAAGAGCTTTATCAGTTGTGAAGCAGTATGGTCTTTAGATTTGAGAAAAATAACCCAAGTAAATCTTGAAAAATCATCTACGACTACCAAGGTGTATTTTACTCCCCCTAAGCTCATGACTGGTATAGGACCAAAGAGATCCATGTGCAACAGTTCTAAGCATCGGGATGAAGATTTACAACCCTTGTTTTTAAAAGAAGATCGTACTTGTTTACCATACTGACATGCTGAGAAAAATTTTTCTTTTGAAAAGTCTATTTTGGGCAAACCAGTTACAAGTTCATGTTTACTCAGATAGGCAATGGTTTTAAAGTTTAAATGGTTTAGTCTCTTATGCCACAACCAGTTTTTAGATGATTTAGAAGCAATAAAACAAACTGGTGCATAAGATTGATCATTCCAACTGATTTTATATGTGTTTTACAACGTTTTCCAGTTAGTATGATTTCATCATTTGAAGTTTTGACTGAACATGAGTTTTTGTCAAAATGTACTGAGAATCCACTGTCACATAACTGACTGATGCTGATCAAAGTTATACTTCAGGTTTTTACTAATAGAACATCTTTAAAAGTAAAGTTACCATGGATAAGCTTAACCTTACCCACAGTTCTACCTTTGGAATTGTCCCCAAAACTGATATTTGGACCATTGTATTTGATCAGTTGAGATAGCACATGAAACGTCCTACACTTTTTATTGCTTTAAAAGTACAGGAAATTTTTTTTTTTTAAACCTCACGTAGCATTCGGCCGGACCATAAAATTTCGTAAAATATTTTTGTCATCATTTTAAAATAAACAACAAACTAACATTTTTCTAAATCTAAAAATAACATTTGAAAAGTATAGCCCATACTATAACCTCTCAAAAACCACTCATACTCATGATAAAAGTCATAAAATCTTTTAATATAAATCATAACATATATGCGGAAACTAGCGTCGGTCCTCGGGTCATGTGCACCTTCAGTCCAGTCGGATCAACCATCAAGACCTCCATTAGCATTATCATGATAACCTGCATCCATCACACCTAGTGAGTCTAAAGACTCAACACACCATAATCTTTATAACGAGTAATACGTAATACAGTCAACATATAACGGTGAAAAATACTTGTACTTAAAATATCGTTTTCATGAAGATGCATAAACATAAACATTTTCGTAAACATTTTCATGATGCATAAAACTTTAAACATAAACATTTTCATAAAATACTTTTTCATGACATGCAATCATAAACCTTAACTTTTTCCTTTTTTCTCAACATGACATGACATAAAACCTTTAACATGATCATGAACATTTTCCTTTTCTTTTATCTTTTCTTTTGTTGAATTCAGATCGTTAATTGTGACTTTCCTGATCATGCTCATGAGGGTCGATGGATCCATCTACATAAAACCACAGTACTGGGCGGCGGGGGACACCAGCAACACTCTCACCGGTCAACTGGGCCCTGGCCTATCATGATTCGAATAGAAATACGATCGTCGGGGCTCCCTCTGGGGCTTTTTCCCATAAATGGGCTCCCTCTGGGGCCTTTTTCCCTCACGATATTCCCATTCTTCAGTTACCACAAAACCATTACCACATATTCGCAATGATGGAAACACGATCGTCGGGCTCCCACTGGGACCATAACCCTCACGACGTCGCCAACATTAACGAATTAGTCACATTTATTTCACATCCTTCAACATTTTTCATTCACATCACTTTAGAAAAATCATGAATATCATTACATTTTTCATTTTTGAAACCAAACATGCAACATGTATTTTAAATGTCTTCTTAAAATCATACAAATCCGTTAGACATTTAAAAAAATCATCATTTAATCATGAACAATTCATAAACATCTAAAAATAATCATATTTTCATAAAAATAGCATTAAGGGCACTGCCATGACCTTTACTAATTTCCCAGTGTAAAAAGACCGTTTTACCCCTGGACTCGACATTTTACGTTTTCGACTTTTTTCTTAATTTCATGACTCTAACATCTCCCAAATAACTATTTAAGCTTACGTGAATTTTTTTCATAATTTTATTTGGCCTAAATTTTAGACTTTTTCAATTATCCTTTCTTAATTGTTTTAACAGTGTTTTAATCCCGAAAAATACCAAACTTTAATATAAAATTTCTAAATTCTAAATTTAGTCTTTTTATATTATTTTAGCCCTTATGGACCACGACTCGACCCCCCGTGAGCCGTTTTCCAATTTTTCTTCTTTTAAATACCCTATTTGACACCTAAACTTCGACCCCAAGCCATCTTTTGATTTTTACGAGTTACCCCCGAACCATGTCAAGCCAAAACGTGCCCAACATCATAAATTAGCCTACTGGACTCTCAAATCATTAACGACTCGATAAGAAACCCAAAAATGAGCCCACCCAAACCACGCCTAATCTGGCCGAGAATTGTGACGTGCATGAAATCTATGTGTGTGATCGTGTGAACCCAGCCAACGCCCTACCACCCGAACCCAACTCATGAACACTTGCTTAGGACCCTCAGAACTCCTCCTAACCCAGCCCGTGCCCCATGCATCGAGCCCTTGACCCTCTGAAGCCGCGCGAAGTCTGCACCGAATCGTGCGATCTTCTCGAGTGGGAGTCCTCTTGTTTCAGGACTCCTCCCAGCCCTCATCTCGAGTCCTAGCTTGGCTAGGACTCTACCCTAGACTCAACCAAGCCCCTGGCCGATACCCTGGCTCAAGCCAAAGCCCAGCCAGCCCCTGGACAAGGAACCCGATCCCCTAAACCATGACGGCAAATTCACGCTGACTGCCTGTTCTTGTTTCCGTTTTCCTGCTACGTTTCGGCCGGTTGTGTGTGGTGTGTGTGTGGGACTCCAAAACATGCATAAAATTTACTTAAACAAACTTAGACATCATGGCAGCCCCTTGGTAGAAGAAAGACGTGTATCATGGCATGCATAGGAGATACGTAAATCATGAAAAAAAAAGAAACAAAGCAGAAATCTTTCGGTTTTCATGTACCACAACAGAACTTAAAAACAAACATATTATGACATGATGGATGAGAAAAGGGAGATTAAGGTGTTCCTTTGCGTTTTATACGCTCGAAAATCCGTTGACGACGAAGAACGGGACGCGACGATGGCTTGATCTTGCTAGAGCTTTTCGAAAATTCCTCACAAAAATCCTCTCTAATATGATTGTTTGTGCAGCCGTGTGTTTTGAGGGAGGTGGAGATTGTTTTTCAGAAACAAAATTGAGTGGTGGCCGATTATCTCATGTTCTAGAATAGTGTTTAATATATTTGAATACTTTAAATACTACTTAATCACCTTCAAGGCTTATTAGGCCTATTAAGCCATCTAATTAGGCCCATTAGTCTAATTAGGATTTAAATAAAATATTAAAAAAGTTTTAGTAAAATTAAGTTTGTGAATTTATTAGCCGGGTTCCAAAAAGTTCGCATTTTTGTTAAAAACCCAACACCGATAAATCCCGGCGTATAAAACCACCTCCAAACTCCTTATTTTCAAAAATACTAAAAAGCATCGACCATATTTTAAATAATTATTTAATAAAAACATTTGACATTTTTCAGCCCTCGGTCCCCGTTCCTCGATCGTCACTTGAATATTCCTTAAAAAATACAATTTTTATGCAATCATGTAGAAAAATATATTTTAAATATGCAAGTATGCAAAACATAATTAATTCATGCAATTAAAATATTTAATTAAAATACAAAAGAATTTAATAATTCAAATGCATGTGGTTCGCGTTGACCTTTAAATTTTCGGGGCGTTACAATTTCCCCCCCTTAAATTGAATTTCGTCCTCGAAATTCGCTTATCCTTAATAACCCAAAGTTTAGACTTAGTTCTAGTATCCCAAAAATTCACGCTTCCGCTGCGCTTACTCTGATAAAACTTAAACTCTAGAATGTCCTTAAGTCTCTTTATCCCAATTAAATTTTCCTTCTTAAATCCTCATTTTCAAATCGCAACTTAAAAAGACCCAAATACTTAGTGTTATTACTATTATAACCTCGAATTTCAATTTTCTTACAATTCCCAATATCAAATGATGGATGAACATACTTATCGTATCTTACTTTCCTTAATTTATACCCAAAATTTTCATTAAGTTATCATATTTCAATCTTAAATCCCCAAACTCATCTGCTAACGCTTAGATTTTTCAAGCCTATTATCGATTCATTCTTAAAAACCCTTGATTAAAATTTCTTTATAATATTAAAACCAAGATATCCCAAGGTTCTGAATATTTTTAAAAGTCTAAATCATCAAAATTCTTACCATATAACCCATTCAATTTTCGTTTATTACTAAACTAGTCCCCAAATTCCTTAATATTCACAAAATTAATTCTTAATTTCCTCAAAAATTATCTTAATTGGTCCTTAATTTCAAAAATCCTACAGTTAACCCATAAATTCTCGGTATTCTTAATTTTCTTCTACAGTTTTCCCATGACATAATTTCAATAAACTTAAACTTATTTACCCAAAAATAAATTTCTATAACCAAACTTGCCTTTCATTAAACTTAAAATCTCAATTTATACATTTTCTTACTTCCCAAGATAATCGCAGTCCTTGAATAATTATCACTTATGTCTAATTCTCAAAAATTAATTCGACTAGTAATCATGAATCATAAATATTTTCTTAGAAAATCTACGTATCTCAAAGCCTTCATAATATTCGTGATCAACTTATAGCCCAAAAAGTAGAACGTCAATTCTAAAACCCAAAAATCAACATCGTCCAATCCCACCACAAAACCAACATGCGTTAAAATCAAATAATTTCTTATTTCATATCGTATTACATATAAAAAAAATTCCAAAGCATATAAATTATATATTATCATGAAGCTATTAAACATGTGACGTGAACATATAATTCATGTAGTCATGCAGGTGACAACATATAAATCATATAAAAACTTACAACTTTGAGGCTTGACGACTGATCTTTCTGGCGCTGATGGTGGCACAATCCTTTACAAAACCTTTGCTCTGATACCAACTGAAACGTCCTACCCTTTTTATTGCTTTAAAAGGACTGGAATTTTTTTTTTAAAACCTCACGTAGCATTCGGCTGAACCATAAAATTTCATAAAATATTTTTGTCATCATTTTAAAATAAACAACCAACTAACATTTTTCTAAATCTAAAAATAACATTTGAAATGTATAGCCCATACTATAACCTCTCAAAAACCACTCATACTCATGATAAAAGTCATAAAATCTTTTAACATAAATCATAACATATATGCGGAAACTAGCGTCGGTCCTCGGGTCATGTGCACCTTCAGTCCAGTCGGATCAACCATCAAGACCTCCATTAGCATTATCATGATAACCTGCATCCATCACACCTAGTGAGTCTAAAGACTCAACACACCATAATCTTTATAACGAGTAATACGTAATACAGTCAACATATAACGGTGAAAAATACTTGTACTTAAAATATCGTTTTCATGAAGATGCATAAACATAAACATTTTCGTAAACCTTTTCATAATGCATAAAACTTTAAACATAAACATTTTCATGACATGCAATCATAAACCTTAACTTTTTCCTTTTTCCTCAACATGACATGACATAAAACCTTTAACATGATCATGAACATTTTCCTTTTCTTTTTCTTTTTTCTTTTGTTGAATTCAGATCGTTAATTGTGACTTTTCTGATCATGCTCATGAGGGTCGATGGATCCATCTACATAAAACCACAGTACTAGGGCGGCGGGGGACATCAGCAACACTCTCACCGGTCAACTGGGTCCTGGCTTATCATGATTCTAATAGAAATACGATCGTCGGGGCTCCCTCTGGGGCCTTTTCGCATAAATGGGCTCCCTCTGGGGCCTTTTCCCCTCACGATATTCTTATTCTTCCGTTACCACAAAACCGTTACCACATATCCGTTACCACATATTCGCAATGATGGAAACACGATCGTCGGGCTCCCACTGGGACCATAACCCTCACGACGTCGCCAACATTAACGAATTAGTCACAATTATTTCACATCCTTCAACATTTTTCATTCACATCACTTTAGAAAAATCATGAATATCATTACATTTTTCATTTTTGAAACCAAACATGCAACATGTATTTTAATGTCTTCTTAAAATCATACAAATCCGTTAGAAATTTAAAAAAATCATCATTTAATCATTAACAATTCATAAACATCTAAAAATAATCATATTTTCATAAAAATAGCATTTAGGGCACTGCCATGACCTTTACTAATTTCCCGGTGTAAAAAGACCGTTTTACCCCTGGACTCGACATTTTACGTTTTCGACTTTTTTCTTGATTTCATGACTCTAACATCTCCTAAATAATTATTTAAGCTTACGTGAATTTTTTTCATAATTTTATTTGGCATAAATGTTAGACTTTTTCAATTATCCTTTCTTAATTGTTTTAACAGTGTTTTAATCCCGAAAAATACCAACCTTTAATATAAAATTCCTAAATTCTAAATTTAGTCTTTTTATATTATTTTAGCCCTCATTGACCACGACTCGACCCCCCGTGAGCCGTTTTCCAATTTTTCTTCTTTTAAATACCCTATTTGACACCTAAACTTCGACCCCGAGCCATCTTTTGATTTTTACGAGTTACCCCCGAACCATGTCAAGCCAAATCGTGCCCAACATCTTAAATTAGCCTACTGGACTCTCAAATCATTAATGACTCGATCAGAAACCAAAAAACGAGCCCACCCAAACCACGCCTAATCTGGCCGAGAATTGTGACGTGCATGAAATCTATGTGTGTGATCGTGTGAACCCAGCCAACGCCCTACCACCCGAACCCAACTCATGAACACTTGCTTAGGACCCTCAGAACTCCTCCTAACCCAGCCCGTGCCCCACGCATCGAGTCCTTGACCCTCTGAAGCCGCGCGAATTCTGCACCGAATTGTGCGATCTTCTAGGGTGGGAGTCCTCTTGTTTCAGGACTCCTCCCAGCCCTCAATCTCGAGTCCTAGCTTGGCTAGGACTCTACCCTAGACTCAACCAAGCCCCTGGCTGATACCCTGGCCAAGCCAAAGCCCAGCCAGCCCCTGGACAAGGAACCCGATCCCCTAAACCATGACGGCAAATTCACGCTGACTGCCTGTTCTTGTTTCCGTTTTCCTGCTACGTTTCGGACGGTTGTGTGTGGTGTGTGTGTGGGACTCCAAAACATGCATAAACTTTACTTAAACAAACCTAGACATCATGGCATCCCATTGGTAGAAGAAAGACGTGTATCATGGCATGCATAGGAGATACGTAGATCATGAAAAAAAAAAAGAAACAAAGCAGAAATCTTTCGGTTTTCATGTACCACAACAGAACTTAAAAAAAAAACATATTATGACATGATGGATGAGAAAAGGGTGATTAAGGTGTGCCTTTGCGTTTTATACGCTCGAAAATCCGTTGACGACGAAGAACGGGACGCGACGATGGCTTGATCTTGCTAGAGCTTTTCGAAAATTCTTCACAAAAATCCTCTCTAATATGATTGTGTGTGCAGCCGTGTGTTTTGAGAGAGGTGGAGAGTGTTTTTCAGAAACAAAATTGAGTGGTGGCCGATTATCTCATGTTCTAGAATAGGGTTTAATATATTTGAATACTTTAAATACTACTTAATCACCTTCAAGGCTTATTAGGCCTATTAAGCCATCTAATTAGGCCCATTAGTCTAATTAGAATTTAAATAAAATATTAAAATAGTTTTAGTAAAATTAAGTTTGTGAATTTATTAGCCGGGTTCCAAAAAGCTCGCATTTTTGTTAAAAACCCAACACCGATAAATCCCGGCGTATAAAACCACCTCCAAACTCCTTATTTTCAAAAATACTAAAAAGCATCGACCATATTTTAAATAATTATTTAATAAAAACATTTGACATTTTTCAGCCCTCGGTCCCCGTTCCTCGATCATCACTTGAATATTCCTTAAAAAATACAATTTTTATGCAATCATGTAGAAAAATATATTTTAAATATGCAAATATGCAAAACATAATTAATTCATGCAATTAAAATATTTAATTAAAATACAAAAGAATTTAATAATTCAAATGCATGTGGTTCGCGTTGACCTTTAAATTTTCGCGGCGTTATAGCACACTTGCATCTCCTGTCATATGTCGCGAACATCCACTGTCCAAATACCATATTGAGTTCTTGTTTGTACCTGTTACCTGCAGTCACACACATAATATAATTTGATACCCATATCTATTTGGGTCCTGAACTGATTAGTCCTTTAGGAACCCATACTTGGATTAGTCTAACAGACTTTCCAGTAACTGTATTCCAAATGGTTTTTCTCAGCTTTTGTGTGCTTGTGTAGTGTACGGATGATACAATATGTGTTTTAGCTTTATTCAACTGATTGTTCAGTCTATATCTCTTCTGAAGTGGCTTGTAGTTATAGTAATTGAAATAGTCATTCGAATAGTTTTTGTAAAATCTCTTTGATGACTGACTTTGTGAATCAGTTGAGAATTTTTGACTATAACCAATCCCAAATCTTCTAGCCTTGTTCATATTCTCAGTAGGTTGCTCAATCAGTTTACTGGGCTCAATTTGTTCTTGTACCACTGCTGATTTGACAAAGTGAATGTATTTCCCTTTGTCTATTGTTAGCTTTGGTTGAGTATCATTTGGATACATTTCTCCTTGAGTGTTGTACCCTAAACCAGTTTTATCAGAAACTGATTTTTGTGAAATCTGCATCTCATTTAGTGCAGTAGATGATTTGTTCCAAGACTGAATAAGCTCAGTTTGTTTTGAATTTTCAAGCATCAACTTCTGTATTAATGATTGATTTTTGTTTCTTTCTACTTTTAACTCGGCAATTTTCATTTTTAGACTCAACCCATCGACTGATTCATCAGTTTTGGTTTTATTGTCTGTGGGATCAGTTTGCTTTGCTTTGATTTCTTCAAATGATGATGCAAGCTTTTGATACTCATTTACCATGTCATGTAGTGTTAGAATGAGTTCTTCTCGTGTGAAATCAGTTGAACTGAAATCAAATACATGTTGGCTAGATGATTCTTCTGCTGCATCATTAGCCATCAAGCACTTTGCTTCCTCATCATCACTAGAACTGCATGAGCTTTCTGGTTCCGACTCTTCACTGTCATTTTCCGCCCATTTAGATTTGTTTTCTTCAGCTAAGAGTACCTCATGTTTCTTTCTGAAGATCTTCTTATCTTCCTTGGGTTTTTTTTTGCATTCATATGATTTCTTTCTTCTATCAGTTGAGCCTTGATTGTCCTTCTTGGGTTTAGGACAATCAGCAATGAATTGACCTGATTTGCCACATTTATAGCAGGCATTTGGTTCATCTTTGGAATTGTTCCTTTGGTATGGTTTCTGGAAGTTCCCTTGATTCTTTCTCATGAACCTTCCAAACTTTTTGATGAACAATGACATAGCATCATTACTCAACTGATCAGCAGATTTTTCGACTGAACTAATTGGTTCAGTTCTAACAGCAACTAGAGCAGTTGTGGCTGCAGAGGTAGATGATTCTCCTTCTCTGGTCTGCAGCTCAAATTCATAGGCCTTTAAATCAGCAAACAGATCATGAAGTTCGATTTGGTTCAGATCTTTGGACTCCCTCTTTGCCATGGTCTTGACATCACATTCCTTGGGAAGACCTCTCATTACTTTTAGTGCAATCTCTTTGTTGGTATACACTTTTCCAAGTGCATTTAACTCATTGATGATACTGCTCACTCTTTCATCATACTCGTGCATTGATTCTCCTGCTTTCATTTTGATGTTATCAAACTTTTGAACAGCAACAGAAAGTTTATTTTCTTTGGTTTGATCATTTCCTTCACACAGCTGGATCAGCTTTTTCCAAATTTCTTTGGCTGTTTTACACATCTTTATTTTGCTGAAAGTTACTTTGTCCAGCGTTTTGTACAGAATTTCTTTAGCCACATTGTCAAGATTTGCTTTTCTTTTGTCTTCAGTTGTCCATTCATCTCTGGGCGTTTCTATTCTTTGTGGTGCCCCTTCTGTTATGGTAACTGCTGTATTTGCTTTTAGAATCTTCATGGGTCCATCAGTTATGACATACCACATGTCATCATCTTGTGCAGCCAAATGAGCCTGCATTCTGATTTTCCAATCATCAAATTCTTCTCTGGAGAACATGGAAATTTTGTTGAATGAAGTCATGCTAGCAAGTTGTTAGATCAAAAGTATTCAAGACCAAGATTCAACCGCTCTGATACCACTTGATAGGATCGATTAACGAATCAAGAGTGTTTAGAAGGGGGGGTTGAATAAACACTCATAATTAAAACTGCTCTTTTCTAATTTTGAGTTCAGTTTGGTGACAAACTGATTCTCGGAATCTTGTTGGTCAATGACAATCAGTTAAAATAAAGTAGTTGCGGAAAATAACTGACTGAAAGATAGAATACGAAATTGAAATAAAGTAGGCAAGGGTTGTTTCTGGATGTTTGGAGAATTTAATTACTCCTACGTCACCCCTTTTATCTCAAGGATAGGATATCCACTAAAAGACTTTGATCAAATACAAGAATTGTACTGACCCACTTCAGTTTGGACTTAACACTGCCAAAAACTGAAACTCTTAGTTTAACAGAATGTTCTCAGTGCGTAACTGATCTTAGCACTATCGAATTTCAACGATTATTACAACTTGCTAGTGAGCTCAAATTGTAGCCTTAACTGCTACGAATATATCAAGTAAGAGTGAGCTAAGATTTTGACAGAGTGACAGCAAGCTTTTGAATAGTGTTGACTCCCCTTTTTTGCTTCAGCTGTTCTTATGTCATATTTATAAGCTTCTTTTCTCCAATGGTAACTTGAGATGAATTTGAATCTTTGTATCCGTTGATTTCTACTTGATTATTCCTTGAACATTGTTTGCTTCATTTATTGTGATGCGGCGTCTTAATTGCTTTCGCCGAAATGCGTTTTTCTAATCTGTATTGATTGAAGTGCGACGTTGCAATCTTCTATGTCTCTTGACGGTTGAATGTTCTTTCGCGAGACATGTTCAGTTGAAGGGTGCTTACCATACGGCTAAATATATCAACTGATCAGTGAAACTGATCAGTCTTCTTTATTAGATCAGTTGATTTCAGTTGTTAAGTCCAGTTGCTGAGTTCAGTTTACTCGATCAGTTGGTTCGTATTTTCAGTTGGTTCATATTTTGTCAAACGCCGGAATTTAGTTTCCAACAAATTTTCTATATTTAGGGTTTCGTTACCTATATTTAAGCTAGAATACCATGTAAACAATTCAACTTTTGTTCATTATTGATTTGATATCAAATTGTGAGATTTTCTCTCAAATACACTTCGGTGTCTTCAAAATAAAACTTTCAAAGGTGGATTCTTTTGTCGTTCGTCTATCGATTTTCACGAGGGTTGCCAAGGACGGGTTCTTTGGAGGTTCTCTTGAACGCAATTGTTTGTATCGTTGATTAATTGTTGCTAGATCGCGTGATCTAGAGGCGATTATCACATCTATCGATTACCTTTTTCAAAGATCGGGACAAATCAAAGATCTCGTGGGCGGGATCGTATCAAGAATGATGTGTCCCACATCGGTCAGCAAGAGTTGTATTGGGCAAAATATATATGAATTCACAATCCTCCTCTCATGAGCTAGCTTTTGAGGTGGAGTTAGGTGGATTCATATCATATGGTATCAGAGCCATACTCTTGACTGGTCGTGTGGGTGCATGAGTTAATGGCATGTGGTTTTATTACATGTGGTTTCCAGTTTATTAAAGATGCATGTGGTTTTATTACATATTACTTGTTATTTCCAGCTTATACATGTTGAGTCTTTAGACTCACTATACTTGATCGATGCAGGTGAGGATGAAGTTGAGGAGACGAGAGGTGAGGACCAGTGAGTTGGCTTGGACTTAGTGGGAGGCTAAACCCGAGGACCGCCCATGTTTCTTTTTAGTTTTTATGCAATGCTTCAACTACTCTGATTTCATGTTTTGGGTTACGATGTTTAAACAAGTGTTTTTAGCAAACTTTATTCACGATATTTTTATTGCAATTATTTTTGGATGAACAGTTTATTTTAAATCGAAATTTGAGAGTTTATTTCTTATGTAAGAAAATTTTATTTTTTCCGCAAATTTCAAGTAGTTCAAATACGGTACGTTACAGTTGGTATCAGAACGGTGTTCTTGTAAAGGTTTATGCCTATTTCCAGTTGCGAGAAGCTAACGAAGCCACACCTCAAGTCTGTAAGTTTTTAGGTTTTGAATTATTCCATATATTAAGCATTAAGTCATGATTTCAGCATGTGCAATATTAAATTCAAAATTTCGTGCATCTTATGATATTGGTAGTATGTTCGTGTATGTTGGGTTTACATGTTGGGTAAATTTTGTAATAGTATGCCTCCTAGACGTATGGTTAACCGTGAAGCAAGGAAGGAGGACAGAGAAGCTCGAGACAAAGAGAGTGTCACTCCCCCTCGCCCACCTCCTGATATGCAGGCACAGATGCTTGCAGGTATGACTCAGTTCTTCGCATAGTTTGCGGGGAACCAGGCTGCACTGGACACAGGGACGAGGCCCAGACCAGAGGCTGTGTATGAGAGGTTTAGGAGGATGAACCCAAGGAGTTTTCGGGGACCACTGACCCGATGGTAGCCGAGAGATGGATTAAATCCATCGAGGTGATTTTTGCATTTATGGAGCTGCAAGATGCAGATAGGGTCAGGTGTGCCACATTCCTTCTGGCAGGGGACGCCAGACTGTGGTGGGAAAGTGCATCAGTGTCAGTGAACTTGGAAATACTGACGTGGGATGGGTTTAAGGAGGTATTCTACTCCAAGTACTTCACTGAGGAAGTACGATCCATACTGACCAGGGAATTCATGACGCTGCGATAGGGAGACAGCAGTGTTGCAGAGTTTGTCAGGAAGCTTGAAAGGTTGTGTCACTTTGTGCCCCTGATAGCTAATGATGCCCGGGGGAAGCTGAGGCATTTCATTGATGGGTTGCGGCCGATCTTGTGCCTCGATGTGAGGGTTGCTGGTCTGAGTACTTAAGCCGTTGCATTATCTAGAGCCTTGGTGGCAGAGCAGGACCAAAAGGACATCGAGAACGACAGGCAGGGCAAGAGGACCGTATAAGGCACCGCAGCAACAGAATCAGCATCGACCTCAGTTTAAGAGGCCATTTCAGGGACCGCCGAAAGGCAAAGGTCCTGTTCCACAGCAGAAGGCTCCTCAGAGGCCGGGTGAGTACCCGGTGTGCCCGAAGTGCAACTGCCAGCATCCAGGGACATTGTTTATTTGGATTGGGCGAATTCTTCAAGTGCGGGGCCAGCGATCATATGTTGAAAGAGTGCCCACAGTGGAGGCAGTGAACCCAGGGTAGAGTGTTCGCTATGCATGCTTAGGAGGCGAACTCAAACACGACATTATTGAACGATAAATTCATTTAATTAAACACCGTATTATTTTGCCATGCATTTTTTGAATTTAATTTGGGACTATTAGTGCGTTATCTAGTATTTTGGTGACTTGTGTAGATATTCTCTATTATGCACGAGGTTAAGGTTAGAATCTGGGGATATAAGTTTTGGGTATTATGCTAACGTCTCTCAGGGAATATTTTCATAAAGAGAGTAACCACGAAGGCCCTTATAGATTCAGGGGCCACTCACTCTTTTATCTCAGAGACATTCGCTAATCATCTAGACGTCAAGTCTATTGGACTCGACGTGAGCTATTCAGTGACATTCCCATCAGGGGAAGAATTATCAGCTACTAGCGTGGTCAGAGACATCGATCTCGAGCTGCAGGGCCACCTAGTGATACGAATCTGATCGAGCGTGGCGTGCAAATGATTGGAAGGAGATTTAGGGAGCGTCGTTGTTTCGGACCTTCAAGCTCAATAATGATGAATCAAGCATATCCAAGCAAATGATGGAATTCCACAAAGAATATAATGAAGGAGTCCCGAACAACCAAGCATATGAGTGCAAAATGGCCCGAGAGAAGCAGTGCAGCAGCACGCGCTAGCGCAGATGTGCAGAAGCAGCAGAGCGCGCTAGCGCAGATCAGCAGAACTGCGCGCGCGCCCGCGCCAGAATCGGCGCGGCAGCGCGCCCGCGCGTGCCACCGCGTGTAACACACGCACATCTGCGCGCCCCGGGCTGGAACAATGCAGAATCTCGCGCGCCACCGCGCGAGATCCTGCGCAGCCGCGCGACCTTCCGTGTAGAATTTGTTTACAACTTCCTTTATGACTTTTTACACTACTTTTTCATGTTTTATTGATTATAAAATGATTGTAAAGGACCATAAACGAACCAATTCAGATTGATAAGAAATATTTTGAGGTTTTCTCTCAATTCTCAAGGCTTTTAAAGCTTTGTTCATTACCAAATCAAACTTATCAAAGATTGCATCTTTGTGGAGTTTGTCAATTGTTTTCGCACGGATTGTCAAAAACAAGTTCTTTGAAGGTTCTTATGAAATTCGATTGTTATTATCATTGATATTTGTTGCTAAGTGTTAATCGTTTAGAGGTGGATATCACAAATCGTTGCTTGTTTCAAAAGTTCGGGACAACCTAATCGATCCTTGTTCGTTATTGAATTGAGGGCGTCATTCTAATTAATCGTGTTTGCTTCTCATTCTTACGAGGATTCGTATCATTTGGTATCAAGCATTTGGTTCTCTTTGATTCAAGTAAGTTATCGTTGTTATTTTCAGATCTGTTTAAAATTTCGTTCTGTTCTCAGATCTGTGTTATCCTTTCGTTGCTATTTTCATATCTGTCTAAAAAAAAATTCGTTCTGTTCTCAGATCTGTGTTATCCTTTCGTTTTTATTTTCAGATCTTTATAAAATTTTGTTCTGTTTTCAGATCTATGTTATACTTTTGTTTCAATTTTCAGATCCGTGTTATCCTTTGTATTGTTGTAAGATCTGCGTTATTCTAGAGTTCTTTGTTTTGCGCAGTCCAAGTGAGACAGTTGCGAGTGTCCACGAGTTGAGTGTGATTGGTTTGATATACAAGTACAAAGCTTGAGCACATCTTAGAGAGAACTATCAAATTCGAGTGAAAACACTTGAGTGCGAGCGTTATTTCTTTGGAGTGACCTGTGAGTATTTTGTAGTGAGGAAAAAAAAAAGAGAGTCGAGTGAATTTTCATTGGAGTGACCAGTGAGGATTCGTGGTGAGAAAATTTATTCTTTATTATTTTCTACTAACCTTTTCTTGCAGGTATAATGGTTGACGATCGTCAATTTCAAACAATGTTGAGAGGGTTGGATAGAATATGGGAGAAGGAGTTTAAGCCTCTATGTGAGAGGTATAGGCGGAGTGATGGAGAGGAGAGGTATGATAGGCAAGATGATGGGAATAGACGAGGTAGTAGATTTGGTGGGGATAGAGCCTTGCACGTGGATCATGGTGATGATAGGAGATGTGAGGAGAATAGAAGAGTGGGCAGAAGAAGTGAACGTGATGTGGGTAGGGAGTCATTGACACCTAATTGGCGGACGAGCTTGGAAGAGGAAATTATTGCTAGTCCAATGAATGAGTCGAGACGTGAAGCTACCAAATACGAATATCAAGGTACAAGTAAAAACTCAAATTCTAGTACTTTTGATATTATATGTTTTTGGTGTTTAAAATTTGGGCATGATACTAGCCAATGTCAACGTAAGGAGCTGACAGTAGTAGAATCGTTGGTTGAACTTAAATCTCAAGTGGAGGTTCAGATTGTTGGAGAATTTGAACATGAAGTTGAGGTTGTAGAAGAACCTGAATTTGAGGTTGTGGTTGAGAAAGTTGTTGATGATAGTATTCCACTAGTTGATGAGTATAATGATGTTAAATTGTGCATAGTGGAAAGTGAATCATTGAGTGGTAAAGAAATGTGTGATTTGTCTATTAAGGAGAAGGAGAGTAGGCAAGAAGAAACTTTCTTGCTCAAAACATTTGAAGAAAAACATATTTCTTTTGCTCAATTGAAACGAAAAGAAATTATTGATGATCAATTGAAATGTATTGAAAAGAGTCGAAAAAAATGTGATATGGTCGAAAGAATGAATGAACAAAAGAGTGAGATGACCATAGAAATAAAAAGAGAAGAAAAGAATGAGATAAAAGAAAAATAACAAGAAAAAGAGGCCAAAGAAAATTAAAAAAAAAAAACTTTATGGCCCAAAAGAGTGAGATGGAGAGATGTTTATTCTTGCATAAACCCTTTCATGTACCTTTGTACAAAGTGGTTTATTGTTATGGTGATGATATAGCCGATTCAATCCCGAGTATTGCTATTTCTTATTTGCAGGTTCTTGGGGTTGTCATGCCAAGGAGACAAGTGAGTCTTACTGAAGGGAGAACCCAAGGGTCCGAGCCTCGAGAATACAAGTACCTTCGCGATGAGGTAAGGTTAGTTGCCAACACAACAACCATGAGGTATGACTTTCGTCCTTATCTTAATTCTTTGATGTATCATTTTCCAAAGCTTGTAGAATGTGTTGCAAATGTGGTGGTTAAGGGGTCGGATGTAAATTTATCCTTATTCCTAGATTGTTATGAATTTGAGACCATAGATGAATTGCATGTACCTACTATGAATTTTGATGTCTCACTATTTACTAAGTTGATGAGGTTTGCTTCTTTCAAAAGATCGGGACAACATAATCGATCCTTGTTCGTTATTGAATTGAGGGCGCGATTCTAATTAATCGTGTTTGCTTCTCATTCGTACGAGGATTCGTATCACCTAGTGTACGCCGATCTAATTGTGTTACTGATACCAGAATTTGATATTATCTTGCGAATGGACTGGCTGACGAAGAATAGAGTCCTTATTGATTTCCAGAAAAATCAGTATTGGTTAGACTATTGGGCAGGGAGCAGTTTCTCTTTGAACCGGATAGATGGAGAAGTTTTCCTCGTATGATCTCTTGCATACAGGCACAGAGACTTATTCACAAGGGATGTCAGGCTTTCTTGGCCAATATTATTTCCACACCTGATGTGCCCACTCCATCTATATCTGATGTACCAGTGGTAAGAGATTTCCCTGACGTTTTCCCTGATGACGTCACAGGCATTCCACTAGAGAGAGAGGTGGATTTCGCTATTGATATTGTGCCAGGCATTGTGCCAATCTCTAAGGCACCGTACCGACTAGCTCCAGCTGAGATGTTAGAACTCAAGCAACAGATTCAGGAGCTTCTTGACAAAGAATTCATTCGCCCTAGTTTCTTACCATAAGGCGCACCAGTACTCTTCGTAAAGAAAAAGGATGGGAGCATGAGGTTGTGTATCGATTACCGAGAACTGAACAAGGTAAAGATCAAGAATAAATACCCACTTCCAAGAATCAAGGATTTGTTTGATCTGTTTCAGGGAGCTACAATGTTCTCTAAGATGGAACTTCGATCAAGGTATCATTTGCTGAAGGTAAAGGATGCAGATGTTCATAAGACAGCCTTCAGGACTAGATATGGGCATTACGAGTTCTTAGTGATGCCATTCGGACTGACGAATTCTTCAGCGATTTTTATGGACTTGATGAACCGAGTATTCCAGCCCTACCTAGATCAGTTCGTCATAGTGTTCATTGACGACATTCTCATTTACTCGAAGAGCCATGAGGAGCACAGTCATCATTTGGGTACAGTTTTGCAGGTCTTGCAGAGTCGCAAGTTGTTTGGAAAATTCAGTAAGTGTGAATTTATTTGAAACGTTTGCCTATTCGTTTTCTTAAAAAGTACTAGAATTTTTTTTTAAAACCTCACATAGCATTCGGCCGAACCATAAAATTTCATAAAATATTTTTGACATCATTTTAAAATAAACAACCAACTAACATTTTTCTAAATCTAAAAATAACATTTGAAATGTATAGCCCATACTATAACCTCTCAAAAACCACTCATACTCATGATAAAAGTCATAAAATCTTTTAACATAAATCATAAGATATATGCGGAAACTAGCGTCGGTCCTCGGGTCATGTGCACCTTCAGTCCAGTCGGATCAACCATCAAGACCTCCATTAGCATTATCATGATAACCTGCATCCATCACACCTAGTGAGTCTAAAGACTCAACACACCATAATTTTTACAACAAGTACTACGTAATACAGTTAACATATAACAGTGAAAAATACTTGTACTTAAAATATCGTTTTCATGAAGATGCATAAACATAAACATTTTCGTAAACCTTTTCATGATGCATAAAACTTTAAACATAAACATTTTCCTAAAATACTTTTCATGACATGCAATCATAAACCTTAACTTTTTCCTTTTTCCTCAACATGACATGACATAAAACCTTTAACATGATCATGAACATTTTCCTTTTCTTTTGTTGAATTCAGATCGTTAATTGTGACTTTCCTGATCATGCTCATGAGGGTCGATGGATCCATCTACATAAAACCACAGTACTGGGCGGCGGGGAACACCAGCAACACTCTCACCGGTCAACTAGGCCCTGGCCTATCATGATTCGAATAGAAATACGATCGTCTGGGGCCTTTTCCCCTCACGATATTCCCATTCTTCCGTTACCACAAAAGCGTTACCACATATCCGTTACCACATATTCGCAATGATGGAAACACGATCGTCGGGCTCCCACTGAGACTATAACCCTCAAGACGTCTCCAACATTAACGAATTAGTCACAATTATTTCACATCCTTCAACATTTTTCATTCACATCACTTTAGAAAAATCATGAATATCATTACGTTTTTCATTTTTGAAACCAAGCATGCAACATGTATTTTAAATGTCTTCTTAAATCAAAAAAATCCCTTAGACATTTAAAAATCATCATATAATCATGAACAATTCATAAACATTTAAAAATAATCATATTTTCATAAAAATAGCATTTAGGGCACTGCCTTGACCTTTACTAATTTCCCAGTGTAAAAAGACCGTTTTACCCCTGGACTCGACATTTTACGTTTTCGACTTTTTTATTGATTTCATGACTCTAACATGTCCCAAATAATTATTTAAGCTTACTGTGAATTTTTTCATATTTTTATTTAGCTTAAAACGAGGACTATTAATTTAATCTTTAAATAAGACGTATTAACGCTTTTTAATCCCGAATTAAACCAAACCTTAATATAAAATTCCCAAATTAAAAACATAGACTTCTAATAATTATTTAAGCTTAAACTTAATTTTTCTTAATTTTATAATGCGTAAAACTAGCTTTTCGATAGATTCCTCGATTCGTTTTTAACCTTAAACGTACATCCCGGTTTTGACTCGTATGGACTCGAAACTTAATCAAAACTTACCAAACTTGAACTAAAGCCTCCTAACACATAACTAAACCTTTTCCAACCCAAATGAAGCCCATTTAGTTCTTTGAACACTTCCCTAGCAGCTACTGAATTTCTGCACAAGGAATCCTAGTCCTAGCTTGGTTCGAACTCTTTCTATCACAACTCTAGCCCCTACCCCTTGGTCCAGCCCCAGGTCAACCCTCCTAGGACCCTAACCGAACCCTAGGAAACCTACTGGACCCTCCTAGACCGAGCCTAGAAGACCTAGAAGCCCAGCCCCTCGCACCCGATCCCTCAAGCATGCGCGGCCCCCCTTGCCCTTAAGCGATCGCCTAGCCTTCCTAACCCAGCTTCGTGCAGCCTCCCTTGAACCTTCTAAACCCTCTGAAAACCATCTCTTAAGCCTCCTGGACGTGACCCTAACAGCAGCAAGCTGCCGTGCTCTCTTAGGAAGGAAGGCCGAAACCCTAGGACTCTAGGATTCCCAATCACGTTCAGCATCTTTCCCCCTACTGTCCAGACCTTGATTATACTCTTATGTGTCCCTAAACATGTGGAAAAACCTCCCTTCCAAGTATCCTACCATGGCAGCCCCTTTGTGCAAAATTATCATAAGTTTTGGATCACAAAAACATGCTTTAAACCCATGTATATGCATAAAAACGAAAATAATAAAAATTGCAACTTGTTTTTCATGCAACATAAAATTAAATAAATACTATGGTGTGATGGATGAGTAAAAGGAGAATTATGGCGTGCCTTTGCGTTATATACGCTCGAATAAACGTTGACGTCGAAGAACGGAGGGACACCTAGGCTATCTTTCTTCTTGAACCTTTCGAATTTTTTCCTTCAAGGTGGTATGATGAGTGCCGTGTGTGTATAGGGTGGGGTGAGGAGTGTTTTCAGATTTGTGGAGTGTGTGACCGATTGATTGTGAGTGAGGACAAGGGTTTTTGTTATTTTAAATACCAAATAAATCACTAATTAAACATTAGGCCCATTAAGATATTAATTAGGCCCAATAATGCTTAATTAAAATACTAAAAATAATTTTGGTAAAATAAATTTGTGAATTTAATAGCCGGGTTGCCAAGACGTTCGTATTTTTGTTGAAAAACCAACACCGATAAAAATTATGTCACGGCGTATAAAATCACCTCAAAACCCCTCATTTTCAAAAATACTAAAAGCAACAACCTTATTTTAAATAATTAAAAATAATGATTTAATAAAAACATTTTCTATTTACAGCCCTCGGACCCCGTTCCTCGATCGTCACTTGAACATTCCTTAAAAATACCATTTTAATGCAACATTTAGAAAAATATATTTTAAACATGTAAATATGCACAACATAATTAATTCATGCAATTAAAACATTTAATTAAAATACAGGAGAATTTAATAATTCAAATGCATGTGGTTCGCGTGGACCTTTAAATTTTCAGGGCGTTACATTATTTCATGAGAAAATATTTGCAACTTTTCTAAATTAAAACTTAAGGGCCCCAAAAAATCATTTTTCACCAAAAACATTTTGGCCCATTTAAATTTCACAAATATGTTAGCCATCCAATGGCCCAACAACTCAAGGCCCATGACACTTTGATATTTCAAAACACCTTTTGAAAACCCTAGTTGTCATCGCCGTCGCCGGATTCCGGCCAACATGCAAAATTTTTTTTTTTATTTAAAAGATAGGGGCTATTCGGGCAACCATCGGGCCTTGCTTGCTGCCCGTTTCGGGCAGCCCAAGAAGCCCAAAATGGGCAGCAACTTGCTGCCCAAAACCTGCTTCGGCCTTGAATTTGTTGCAACAAATCATCTCATGCGGTTAGAAATCGATCTCAATATAATATCTTGTATAAGCTACACAAAATAGTATCATTAGCTCATGATACCACTTGAAAGAGGATCGATTTTAGGTGTTCAAAAAGGAAACGGAAGTTCAAAATTTATTTTCTAGCAAGAAAACCGAACACCTCATGTACTAGGATGTGTAACAAATACAAAACACAAAAATATGACATTCATAGTGTGTTTAGAAATATACCTATCAAACACAAGGATTGATGATGGCTCCAACCAAGTTGTAAACAACTTGGCTCTTGAAAGGATGAACAAATCTACAAGCTTTCCTCCTTTGAGCACTCCTTGCTCAAATATTAAGCCCACCACCAACTAGGTAGATCCCCTTTTATTTTGCACTAGAAAAATAAAAGGATTTTTCAAAGAGAAGAGTATGAATTCCTCAACAACTTGAAGAACAAAATTTTTTGAGAGAAAATTGGTGCAAATTTCGGCCAACTTAGTGTAGGAGAGAAGGGGAGAGACTTTTCTTGGTTGTAGAAAAAGTAAAAAGCAAGCATGTGCATGCCATGCATATGTTATTGAAAAAGTGCCTCCAACCCTTCACCTCCCTAGCATGCCTTTCTATTTGGGCTTGTAACAATTATAAGGCCATGTACTTTGATTTAAATGTCTCAAAATATATTTGAGCCCAATTAAACATTACTTGATTTAATCAAACCCACTAGTTTAATAATTATTTTTATTGGGCTCTACAAGGCCCAATGTTGTTAAATTAATCCAACACTTGAATTAATTTAATTATTTGGACTTACTAGGCCCACTAGTGTTTAATTAATTCAACACTTGAATTAAATTAAATTAGTCCATAATAATATTTATGAAAATCACAATTTTCAAATACATTATTTGTTTGGTCAACTTTTAATTTAGGAACACTTCCTCAAATAAAAGTTACATTCTCCTTCATAGAAGTTATACTTCTATTTTATTTACGCTTATAAAATCCTTTATAAGCCGTTCAACACATTGAACTATTTTACTTCTCAACGGGATCTAGAAAGCTAGTACTTGTGTGGCCCTCAATAGTTCATTGATACAAGTAGCCGTGGGTTCACATCTCAATGTGATTCGGACTAAACATGTCTTTATATGAGCATACCCCAATTGCTTCATTCTTACTTATCAACTCCTTGATAACAAGAACGTCAGAACTCAAGTCTGATAGTACCCAACCAATCATGTTAAACGCCTAGCAGCATCGCTTACATGATTTCCTAGGTGTCAAATGATAGTGCCTGCAAGAACCATTTAATTATGGTTAGCGTACAGTACGGTCCCTTCAACTCATATATCCCGACCGATTCGACAACCATTGGTATATCGAGAGTTTTCAATGAATTGATACTATGTGTCATGTCGTAGTTGAATCGATGGTGTAATCTATGAAACTCCTTTCATAATTACCACCATACTCTTATCAGAGATTTCAAACTACATACACATGAGATCACATAGGATATCAATACCCGAAGGTAAGCGGTGAATCCCTGACTACAATGCATCGACTCCTATATGTTTCGACAAAACACCCAACCTTGCCACCTGATGACCCCATGAGAGTCGGTAAACAAGTCAAAGTTTAATGCTAGGACATAGAGTCTCAATGTTATTCCGAGTCATAAGGACTAATTGTGTACAACCATAAACTAGGACGTTTCCACTCGATAAGTGAGAACCACTTGGAAAGTCCTTTATGGAGGGTTGTTCAGTGCACTCTACAAGGAGCACCTATCTGCATGCTCGGACATCACAATGTCCCCTACCAATGAAACATGGTACTCACATCGCAAATACTAGTTTCGAACTCGAGCGGCCTATATCCTTCTTAGCGGCGGCTGAATCGACTAGGAACTGTTTAGAATATACAGTGTTCCAAATATGAGTTTCATGATACTCATCGTATGAGCATCTCATATTTTTTCTAGTATTTGTATTTTCAAGAACTTTATCTATGCAACTAGCATGGGTATACAGATAAAGAAGTGCCAAAACAATAAATTCAAATATTATTAAAATAAAGACTGTTCATACATAGAGTTTAAACATGAACCATCGGCCGACACTTGGCTCGACGGGCACCTACTCTAACAAAGAATTATCCGACTCATGATCTTCAGTTAGCTGCCGTTGTCTTTGCGTTGAAGATATGGAGGCATTATTTGTACGGCGAGAAATGCCAGATATTTACTGATTACAAGAGTTTCAAGATTTTCTTCACGCAAAAAGAGCTGAACATGAGACAAAGACGGTGGTTGGAGTTGGTAAAAGACTACGATTGTGAAATTAGCTGCCATCCGGGGAAAGCTAATGTTGTGGCAAATGATTTGAGCAGAAAAGTTGCAGTCGTAGCAAAGTTGTCAGTGCAGAGATCTCTTCAGTCAGAGGTTCAGAGATTTGGGTTAGAGGTTTATCCTAAAGGCAGAACTCTTAAACTGTCTAATCTGACCGTCCCGTCTTCTTTGTTTGACCGAATCCATAGTGGTCAGCCTTCAGATGAGCAGTTATAGAAATGGCGACTGAAGGATGAATTCAAGGGCACTGTACTCTATACAGTGTCCGATAGTATTGTGAGGTACAGAGGAAGGATGTGGGTGCCTAGTGTTGATTCGATCAGAGAGGATATTCTAACAGAGACACATGCATCTCCGTATTCCATTCATCCAGGAGGTACAAAGATGTCCAAGGAATTCCATTCGTCCTTTTGGAAGAGTTTGCATGCAGCCATGGGGACGAAGTTGCTATTCAGTACAGCTTTCCACCCTCAGACAGATGGCCAGTCTGAGCTAGTGATCCACATTTTGGAGGACCTGCTGTGAGCCTGTGTGATTGATTTCCATGGGAATTGGGAATCAAAGATACCTCTTGTAGAGTTTACCTACAAAAATAGTTTTCAATCGTCTATAGGTATGGCTCCCTACGAGGCATTGTATGGGAAGAAGTGCAGTTCGCCGATTCATTGGGATGAAGTCGATGAGAGATCAGAGCTTGGTCCAGAGATTGTTCAGCAGACTGCAGATGTGGTGGTCAACATCCGAGACAGGATGAAGACCGCCCAGAGTCGTCAAAAGAGTTATGCTGACAAGAGAAGAAGGGATCTTGAATTTGCCGTAGGCGATCACATTTTCGTAAAGATAGCACCCATGAAGGGTGTTATGAGATTTGAGAAGAGAGGCGAGCTTAGTCCGAGATTCATTGGACCGTTAGAGATTCATGACAGAGTTGGGACACTAGCTTATCATGTAGCCTTACCGCCAAATCTGGCCGATGTACACAATGTGCGCCACGTCTCGATGCTGAGGAAGTAGCTAGCGAATCCTTCGCATGTTTTGAGCTATGAGCCGTTGCAGCTTGCTCCAGATATTTCATATGAGGAAAGACCTGTCCAAATCCTAGACCGACAGGAAAGAAGACTTCGGAACAAAGTAACTAAACTAGTCAAACTCCGGTGGCTGAATAAATCACTGGAAGAGGTCACTTGGGAGATTGAAGCAGATATAAGAAGCCGCTACCCGGAGTTGTTCGGTAAGATTTAATTTCGAGGATGAAATTTATATAAATGGGGGAGGAACTGTAGAGCCCAAAATCAGTAAACGTAAAACCCATGCATTTATTAAATTGTCAAATTGTTTATTTAAGTTTAAAATTATTAATAGCGATGCATGATCTATTTAAATTGTATTATTTTAAATTATTCATGTTTATGCAAGGCACATTAAATGTTTTTTTGAGTTTCATGTTTCAGGTGATTATTCGATGCGGGATCGAGGAAACAGGACCGGCGACGATTTTGGCAATTTTAAAATGTTGTGTTTTATTTTAAGTTGGGTTTGGGGCATTTTAAAAGGTTTATTTAATTTTTTAGGATTTTAAAAGATTAATTTATTTATTAGGTGATTATAAGATTTTTTTTAAAACTTTTAAAGTTTAACGGTTGTGTGTGTGTTTTTTTTTTAATTAGGGGATTTGGTAAAATGAGCATTGGATTAACTTTTAAATTAGCTTTTCAAATGATTATTAGTTATTTTAATTAAACCCATTAGAGCCTAATTACTCCTAATCATAACACACACGTTTCCACTCTAACACACGCACACACACCTCTTCACACACACACTTACTCGGTTCACACACACACAATATCATCTCACTTCCATTTTCATTTTTGAGAGAAGAAAAGTAGGGTTCTTATAGCAAGTGTAGAGCCCAAATTCAGTACACGTATAACCCATGCATTTATTTAATTATTGAAGCATTTATTTAATTTTAAAATGAGTCTTAGTGGTGCATGATTTATTTAAACGCATTACTTTAAATTATTTACGTTTATGTGATGCACGTTAAAATATTTTCTTGAGTTTCATTTTTCAGGCGATTATTCGAGGCGGGATCGAGGGATAGAGACCGGTGACGAGTTTGGCAATTTTGTTTTAATGCGGAATTTTATTTTAAGTGGAGGTCGGGGCATTTTAAATAAATTGTTAAGTTTCAGCGTCTTTAAAGCCTAAATTGATTATTTAGGAATTTTGGAGTTTTAAAAACTTTTAAAGATTTAGTGCTTGTGCTCTTTATTTATAATTAGGGGATTATATTTAAAGATTATTATGGATAGCATTTTAATTAATTTGTTAATTGAGTTAACATTTTAATTAGTATCTTCATTAGCATGGTTAATGGTATGATTAAGCAAATCAATTCCCCTAATTATTAACACTAATGACACGCACACACACTTTTACACACACTAAATAACGGCTAAACACACACACTCTTCATTATTCAGATTTTATTATTTTGAGAAAGGAAAACCTAGGGTTCTAGGAGCCCTTGCAGCCGCCCCTTCCCTCTCCATCTTCCAGCCGATTTTTGGGTGTTTTCTTCAAGGATTTTAGCGCCACAATCGTCCCGGATCAATCCTTGCGCCATCTCCGCTTCGGTATCAACAGTTCAGTGAACTTTAACATCATAAGGCACGTATATTCTTTTTTTTTTCTGCGTCGATCATGTCATAGTATGTGTTGCATTAATTTTATGTGTAAAATCCATGTATGATGTGCAAGGTTTGGGCAGAAACATGTTGGACCGATTTTGAAACGTTTTTAGATCTAAAATTTTGAAATTTACTGTTCTTTTGAAAAATGCGATTTTTAGGTTGTGATTTTGAGAAAAATTTCAATATAAAATTGTAGAACTTTTTGATACCTTCGATTTAATATAAAATTCGAAATATTTGGATAAAAATTGAGTGAGTTATGGCATTTTTCGTGGGACTAGCTCAAACTGCGTTTTTCTGAAAATTATGATATTGATGCGTTCTTGAAGTTTTAATGTTGCAGGCTTCGTTGGAGATCGACAGATGATCGTTGCTGCATATAGGTATATTGTTAATGATATTGGGATGGTTATTGATGTTTCGTTTCATGTCGTTAGGCACTTGGGAGAATGAGTAGTCGTGAAAACCATTTTGTTGTCAAAGATCGTGTTTACGGGTTTATTGTGTACTTGCGATGCGTGGTTATTTTAGGGCAATTGCATTGGATTAAGTCGATGTTGTAGCATCCTAAGATGGGTCTCGAGGTGTTGGTTCATAGCCCGTACAATCGAGTTTAGAAGGATAGACATCACATGTATTAAATTTTCGTGAATTTCTACTAAGCGAAGGTACCCGGACCCCGGGACGGACCCTTACACAGGGTTAGTGCCTTCGTCTTCCTCTTGGTGTCATTTTTGCGAGCCAACACGGACCCCCACACGGACCAGGGAACTGGGGTCCGTGCCTTCCCTTTTCTTCACGACAAATTTCACCGCACCTACACGGACCCGGAGCCGGAACTGGGCACGGGGTCCGTGTCCTTTCTCCTTCCCGAGTATTTCTTTTGCGCACCTATGCGGACCCATACACGGACCCAGGCACGGGGTCCGTGTACTTCATGTTTTGGGAAAAACTTGCAGACTTCATTTCTGGTTTGTGTTGGGGTGCAAGATAATGGTTAGTACGATGATTGAATGAGGTCGAGTCCCGAGTGATTTAGAATGTCATAAGCTATTTATTTACTTTGGTGCTGAGCACGATTACCTACGTCTACGACATTCAAGTTAAGTATTTAAATTCATGTTAGTATGTGCAGCAGCGGCCCCAAGTGAGATCCAATGAATCCCTCAATGCCAGGTAAGTATATTCGACGTGCAAGGAAAATATTTTCATGTTTTTGAGGTATGCTAAATGTCTTGTGACCAAATTATGAATGAGTTTGGAAGTCGGTGAACGTGGCCGAGGACCTCTCCACCCCGTTAAAGCATGAACGAGTTTAGATCAGGATTGAAAAGCGTTAAAGCATGAACGGGACCAATCCACCCGTTAAAGCATGTACGGGGATCTCATGTATGTGGCAGTGGATTCGTCCCTGTCAGCCCAGTACTGTGGTTTAGTCTGATCAGGCGTATTATGTATGGGTCACTTGCTTTGAAACACGCCTCTACGCAAAAATGATGAAGTTATGTATGTTCAAGTATGAAAGCACGTTTAAGAAAAGTTTATGTTTATGGCACGTCTATGTATGTACGTATGTAAGTTCAAGTTTAAGCGCAAGTTCAAGTTCATGTATGTACGCTCTATTTTAAAGTTGCATGTGGTTTTATTATGTGTTACTCGTTACTTCCAGTTTATACATGTTGAGTGTTTAGACTCACTAGAATTGATCGATGCAGGTGAGGATGATTTCGAGGAGACCAAGGGTGGGGACCAAAGAGCTGGCTTGGACTGAGCAGGAGGCTAGACCCAAGGACCGCCCAAGTTTTTAAGTTTTTATGAATTATCAAACACTCTGATTTCACGCTACTAGTTATGAGATTTCAAACAAATACTTTTGTCAAACTTTATTTTTAGATCTTTTGTTGCAACGACTTTTGGGAAGTACGGGTGACATTATCGAAATTGAAGTTTGATTACTCTTTTAAGAAAATTTTTAATTTTTCCGCAAATTTTAAGTAGTAAAAGTTCGGTACGTTACAGCAAGAGTATCCGCCCCTCTCCTCTGTATTTTCCAGCAAGTTTTCGTCACTTTTCTTCAATAAAATCGAGCCACAAATCGTCCCAGATCAACCCTCGCACCATTTCCACTTCGGTATCATCGGCTCTGTAAATTTTAATATCAAAAGGCATGTATATTCTGTTTTTCCTGCGTCGATATAGTCATATTATGTGTTGTGATGTTTTTATGTGTAAAAATCCATGTGTGATGTACAAAGTTTAAGAAGAAAATTGCTCGATTGATTTTTGCAACGTTTTTAGATCTCAGAAATTCATTTTTACTGTATTTTCGAGTACTGCGATATTTCGGTCGAGTTTCTGGAAAACTTTTCAACACATAAAACGTAGTACTCCTCAATACCTTCGATTTGATATAAAATTCAAAATATTTGAGTAAGAAGTGAGGGATTTATGAAAGTTTTCGTGGACCCGCTCAAACTGCGTTTTTTTGAAAAATATGTTATTGATGAATTCTTGAAGTTTTTGAGTTGCAGGATTCGTTGGGCATCGCCGAGCTGGTACTACTATGTTTAGACACGATGTGGTATGTGTTTAGGCACCAATTGTTGTTTCGTTTCGAGTCGGGGATGGCTTGGGAATAATAGAAGGCTTAGGAAGAAAATGGCGTAGAATTTCGGGTTGTGACATTTTGTTGTTGCTTGTCGATGCTTGGGGACGTTTGGATGGTTTGCATGGGTTGGAGTCAATACCGTAGCGTCCTAGATGGGTCTCGTGGTATTTATTCTTAGTCTATTTGGTTAGTTGGGAATAATAAACACAGTATAAGGAAATTCCCGCAGGTTTGATTTTTCGTGGCTAGCCGGACCCGTACACGGACCCTGGCACGGGGTCCTTTCCTTGGTCTTTATTAGGTGTCAAAATCTAGTAGGTACACGGATGTGTCCCCGGACCCTGACACGGGGTCCGTGCCCTTGTTTCATTCGAAGTGTCAACATACAGAGCCTACACGGACCCTTAGACAGACCCTGACACGGGGTCCGTGTCCTTACTTCTTTTCGGGTATTTTTTTAAAGAGCCTACACGGACCCATAGCCGGACCTGGGCACGGGGTCCGTGTACTTCGTTTTTGGGAAAAATATGTTGATTGCTTTGGAGGTTCGATGTCTTGGTTTAGTGCGATGATCAAGCCAGGTCGAGACCCGAGAGATTTAGAATGTCATAAAGTAATGGTCAAGTTCGTGGGTGAGCATGATTACCTACGTCTAAGCTATGCAAGATAAGTATTTGAATTCATATTAGTATGCGCAGCAGTGGCCCCAAGCGAGATCCAACGAATCCCTCAATGTCAAGTAAGTATGTTCGACGTGCAAAACAAAATACTTTTAAGTTTTTGAGGTATGCTAAATGTCTTGTGACCAAATTATGAATGGGTTTGGAAGCCGGTGAACGTGGCCGAGGACCTCTCCACCCCGGTAAAGCATGACCGGGTTTAGATCAGGATTGGAAAGCAGTAAAGCATGACCAGGGACCAATCCACCCGTTAAAGCATGAACGGAGATCTCATGTATGTGGTAGTGGACTTTCCCTGCCAGCCCAGTACTGTGGTTTAGTCTGATCAGGCGTATTTATGTATGGGTCACTTTTTTTGAAACATATCTCTACACAAAATGATGAAGTTAATGTATGTTCAAGTATGTATGTTGCAAGCATGTTTCAGAAAAGTTTCACGTTATGGCACGTCTATGTTATGTATGTAAGTTCAAGCTTCTACATGTATGTTCAAGTTTCAAATATGTACGCCATATTTAAAGATGCATGTGGTTTTATTACATATTACTTGTTATTTCCAGTTTATACATATTGAGTCTTTAGACTCACTAGACTTGATCGATGCAGGTGAGGATGAAGTTGACGAGACGAGAGGTGAGGACAAGTGAGCTGACTTGGACTGAGTGGGAGGCTAAACCCGAGGACTACCCATGTTTCTTTTTTGTTTTTATGCAATGCTTCAACTACTCTGATTTCATGTTTTGGGTTACAATGTTTAAACAAGTGTTTTTTAGCAAACTTTATTCACAATATTTTTATTGTAATTATTTTTGGATGAACAATTTATTTTAAATCGAAATTTGAGAGTTTATATCTTATGTAATAAAATTTTATTTTTTCCGCAAATTTAAAGTAGTTTAAAATACGGTACATTACACTTATGCACCAGTTTTTTTTGTTGCTTCAAAATCTTCTAAGAACTGGTTGTGGCATAAGAGGTTGAACCACCTAAACTTTAAATCTATTGCCTATATGAGTAATCATGATCTAGTAACTGGTTGGCCCAAAATAGATTTTTAAAAAGGTAAAATTTGTTGAGCATGTCAGTTAGGTAAGCAAGTAAGATCTTTATTTAAAAACAAGGGTTTTAAATCATCTTCTCGATGCTTAGAACTGCTACATATGGATCTTTTTGGTCCTATACTAATCATGAACTTAGGGGAATGAAATACACCTTAGTAGTTGTGAATGATTTTTCAAGATTTACTTGGCTTATCTTTCTTAAATCCAAAGACTAAACTGCTGCACAACTGATTAAGCTTTTCAAAATATTATTAAATGAAAAATCAGTTGGGATTGATCGAATAAGGTCTGATCGAGTGAATGAATTCATCAATCAAAATCTTTCACTATTTTTAGAAAATACTGGGATCAAGCATGAGCTTTCAGCAACAAGAACTCCTCAGAAAAATGGTTTAGCTGAGAGAATAAATCGGACCCTTAAAGAAGCTGATAGAACAATGCTTGATGATTCTGGTGTTTCTCAAAGGTTTTGGGCAAAAGCAGTAAACGCTGCATGTTACAATCAGAACAGATCAATGATTAATAAGAATCATTTGAAAACACCGTTTGTGATCTGGCATGGACGCAAAAGTGTGGTTTCTTATTTCAAAATATTGGACTACAAATGTTTTATTCTTGATAATGGCAAAAATCATTTAAAAGCTTTTGATGCTAAATCTGCAGAGGGAATATTTCTTGGGTATTCATCATTTAGTAAAGCTTACATAGTTTTTAATAAATGCACTTTGAATGTAGAAAAGTCTATTCATATTGTATTTGATGAATCTGTGCTAACTGATAAGCCAATTGATCCAGTTGAGCTAGTTGATCGCTTTACAGATATTAGTTTGGAGGATGATACTGAAGAAGAGAATCACATTAATCGAAATATTCTTCAAACACCAGAACCAGAAGTGCTGGATCAAACAATTGAACAAGAAATTGTTACCGATAATCAGTTGGTGGAGCAAAATGATAATACTCAGTTACCAACTGATACAGCTCCAACTGAAACTGAAGAAAATATTCAGTTGCCAACCGAAGCAGTTTCTGAGATGGATGCAACAAAAGCTGAGTACAGATGGAAGAAATCACACCCACCATAATTGGTAATAGGTAATACATCTGATCCGGTAAGAACTCGGAATCAAATGTTTAATTTATTTATTCATTCAGCTTTCTTTTCCCAACTGGAACCTAAGAAAACTGATGAAGCTCTTACTGATCCTAACTGGATAAATTTCATGCAAGAAGAGCTAAATCAGTTTACCCATAACAATGTCTGTAACTTAGTTCCAAGACCAGTTTTTAAAACTATTATAGGTACAAAATGGACATATAGAAACAAACTGAACGAAGATGGTTCAGTTTTGCGCAACAAAACGAGGCTTGTAGCACAAGGATATAGGCAAGAAGAAGGAATAGATTACGATGAAACTTATGCACCAGTTGCAAGATTGGAAGCAATTAGAATGTTCCTTGCCTATGCATTATTCAAGAACTTTAAAGTCTACAAGATGGAGGTGAAGAGTGCAATTCTGAATGGTCAGTTGCAGGAAGAGGTATATGTTGAACATCCACTAGGTTTTGTTAATCACTTTATTTCTAATCATGTTTATCATTTGAACAAAGCCTTATATGGTCTTAAACAAGCTCCAAGAGCTTGGTATAAAAACCTTTCAAAATTCCTAACTGATCATGATTTTACTGTTGGATTAGTTGATAAGACTCTGTTCTATTTTTCAAAGAATGATCACATTTTACTTGTGAAAATATGTGTTGATGATATTATTTTTGGAGTCAACTAACCCCAAATTATGTTCGAAATTTGCCAAGTTGATGCAGGAAAAATTTGAGATGGGTATGATGGGTAAACTGACATTTTTCCTTGATCTGCTAGTGAAGCAACTAGAAACTGGTATTTTTATCAGTCAAACTAAATATACTAAGGAATTGCTTAAGAAATTTGGTATGGAAATATGTTCAGCAGCAATTACTCCCATGAGTTCATCAATCAAACTAGACAATGGTCAAGGGGGAATATCAGTTGAGACGACACTTTACCTAGGTTTAATAGGTTCATTATTGTACCTAACTGCTAGTCGTCCTGATATTGTATTACTATTTGTATGTGTGCTAGATTTCAGGCAGATCCTAAGCAATCACATTTTTCAGCAACCAAACGAATTTTAAAATATCTTAAAGGCACACAAAATGTGGGCTTATGGTATGCTAAGAATTCTTCTTTCAATTTAGTTGGATATTCAGATGCAGATTATGCAAGATGTAAGCTAGATAGTAAAAGCACCAGTGGATCATGTCAGTTTCTAGGAGATAGACTGATTTCATGGTTCAACAAGAAACAAACATCCATAGCAACTTCCACAACTGAAGCAGAATACCTTGCTGCTGGAAGCTGCTGTACACAACTGATCTGGATTCAGCAGCAACTGAAAGACTATGGAGTCATTGCAAAAGAATCACCAATATTTTGTGATAATACAAGCACGATTGCATTAACATACAATCCAGTTCTTCATTCAAGGAACTAGCATATCGATGTCAGGCATCACTTCATCAGAGATCATGCTCTGAAGAAAGAAATCAAACTGGAATATGTACCAATTGAACAACAAGCAGCATATATCTTCACAAAGACATTACTCGAGACTAAGTTTTCTCACTTTCGCAACATTCTTGGCTTAATCGACTTGTATTAGTATGATTCGCTTTATGTTATTATCTTGTTGTTTATTCAGTTGTCACCAGTTAGTATGCAGAAAATAAAAAAAAGGCAGTAAGAGCAAGACAACAATAAAACATAATAATAATTTTATTTATTAAAGGTACATGGATGATTTTTTTTAACTGGGGACCTCCAGAAGGTCAACCACGTGGTTAATCCTCCAGTAGAGGTCCTTAGGAAGTCCTCTGAGGAAGCAATCTTCCTCAGAATCCTCAGCTCCTTGAGGAGGAGCAGAAGGTAGACACCTTGAAGGTGTCCACATTATCAGCGACGCGAAGGCGCCGCCGATACTTCTTCAGTGTTGCCACCTTTTAGGGGTAGCAACCTCTCAGTTCCTCAAAGGAGGTTTGGCTATCCTCCATCGCAGCCTTCCTAGCAGCAACAACAGACTTCATGAACTCCTCCGCGAGGTTTGGCTGTGTGGAACTCCTTGCTTTGTCCATTGCTAGTCACTTGTCTTGCTTTATCTGCTGATACTTGATGTCAAACTCTTTCACTCTTATTTATAGCTGAGATGTGAGGCATCTGAAGAGACGCAATCATTATTCCGGACGATTCATCTTCTGAGAATAAGATTTATTTCATTTTTACGCATCATTATTATAACCGTCATTTTATTTTTCAGATCAAATTATGCATTTATTTAGAGGGAATGACGAATTAAATGGTTAACTGATAAGACAATAGTCAGTTGATCTTCGACTGAACTGACTCAGTTTCCAACTGGTAACACAGCTACTGATCGAACTGATCTTATCCAATAAGTTAACTGATTATTCGATATATAATCCAAATTAAGTGATGTGATAGATAATTACGCATTTAATTGATGTCTTTCAATTAATAGTAACTTGAAACGTGGTCCCTTGTAGTCCATTTAACTCTTACACACGCTTTCATCACACGAACACACGTTTTTACTTAGTTTTTTACAGGAATGATACGTGTCCAAAAATTTGAACAGTCACATACATAAGTACATCAACCTGCTTCATTTCAGTTATTCTTTACGCGCATTTCAGTTCACAGAGAAAATCTATGCACTGAATTTTCTCTCGCAGATAATCAATCCTTCAACAATGGCAAATCAGATTCCAGAATACATGTTGAACGCTATGGCAATCGACTTTGATTCAGTCCTGTCTGTCCAGGACAAGGACATTAAGAATATGTTTCTAAAGCTGGAAGCTGCTGGACTAAAGACATTTCGGGAAATTTCTTCCCAATAAATCTACTCAAAAAGGATTCAAGATCTCTATGCAAATGGATTCATTTCTGCTGACTGCAATATCACAACCACCGTCAACGATCAGTTGCTGATAATAGAAGAAGACTCTTTCAGCAACTTCATTCTTCTGCCAACTGATGGTCTGGCCAACATCTCTTATGTGAAAAGTTCTTACGTAGAGGAAATGCAGACTCTCCTATCAGCTTATGTGCGGAAAATCAAAGTTTCTGATCCCAAAAAGGAACTTAAGCCAGAAATCCAGTTGCTGGCAGACATCGTGGCCAAAGGGCTACTTGCCTAAGCTGGATCCTTTGCTGCTCTCTCTCTAGAGAAATTTAAAGTCATGACTGCTATCATGGCTGGAATGAGACTGCAATGGAAAGCTATTATTTTCAATCTGTTGAAAAACATGTTTCATTCTTCAAAGCAATCAAAGGGATTTGCAGTGCAGCTCAGCTATCTGCTGAAAACCAAGGGCTTGGTGGGTGACTCTTCTGAGAGGTCATCCAAATTTAATATTTTCAAAGTCAAGAACGTTCAGTTGCCAAAGCTCAGGCTGGATATCTCTCCTGAAAAGTTCATCAAGGTGAAAAAGGAGATTGGAACGCAGGGGGCTCCCAAATCAGTCAAGAAAGCCAAACTGACAATTCAGAAAAAGACAACCAAACGCAAACTAATTGTCAATAAAACTGACTCAGAGAAGACCCCCTCTCCCAAAATCTCCAAAAGCCCAGAACTCAGAAGACCAAACCAGCAACTGTTCTGAGCACGATCCCAACTGAAAAGCCGATTCAATCCGGCGCTGAACAGCCTATCAAGGCCATTCCGTTGATAGCAATACCAGTTGCATCATCAACTAAAGTTCAGTTACCTCCTGATCCTTCTCAACAAAAGAAGACCATCACCGAATCTGGTGATAAGAAGAAACTTGCCGGAGTCAAGGCTCCACTGATCTCTATCCATGGCCCAACTTCTTTGCCTTTTGCAAGACCCAAGGGGATAGTGATTCGAGAAAATATTCAGGCAACTGAGTCAGGTCTGCGGATTCCTCAGGTTCTGACTGACTCAAAGCGCAAAGACAAGATTACCGAAAAGCCCAGACCCACTAATGCGATTCAAACTCATATTGACCTAATATAGAAAGAGGTCAATGAGTTCTCTGAGACTAAGCTGCAGGCTTATGATGAATGGGTCAGATTTAGGACTACAATGTTTGCCAGGAAATTTCAAAATAAATCAGTTTTGAAAATTTTTATAGCCCTGGAAACCATAGTCCTGAAGATGGTCAAAGCTGCTTCAGTTGTTCAGGCTTTGTAGAGGAAGAAGTACTTCTTTGATCAAGTACAGACAAAGAAGCAAAGACAAATGATTGTTCAGCTACGCCAAAACTATGATCCCACCAGACTTCCTTTAATGACAAAGCAGTTCATGATCAGCTGGACTCCGATCTTATGTCGCTGCAGATGGAGATTAAGCACTGGGAATTGGATCAAGAAATGACTATTCCTAGCAGAGTCCCAAGATCTTTCATCAGACAAACAAGCTGAACAATCAGCTTAACCGCTGAAGCCATCCCAAGAACCAGTTGCTGAATCTTCTGTGCAAGTAACTGATTCTTCTTCAAATGATGCGCAACCGTCAACTACTGCTCCTCAATCCTCAACTGCAGAACTGCAACTTTATACTTGAGAGGACCCGGACGCTAATTCATTTTCTTAATCATTATTAAGATTCAATATAACAATTAATTAGTGTGGGACATAATTTTTTTTTTTTCTAAAATGCAAGTGTAGAAACGTAATGTATTTAGAACATAAAAGTACAAGTCTTGTACAATATCATCTTTATCACAAACTATGGTTCAACAACTATACATCAAGTGCTGAATCCTATTCTACCTCTGAGCCCGGATCTCCACGCTAACCATAATCTCTCATCCTCTTCCTGATCCTGATCCTGTCCCACCTGTTGTCATGCACACACACAGACACAACAACAGCCGGATAACTCCGGTGAGAAATACATTCCCAGTATAAATCATGTATACATGCAATCATATAAACATATATCAATAACCTGTATCAAATCTGAAAAACATGAATCGATATAAAGCTGTAAATAAACTCTGGACTCGTCATCTCAGACTCGACTCATCTTTAATCTGTAAATCAAACTCCGACTCATACTCTCTGACTCAACTCATTCCTAGTCTAGGGATCTCAATATAAATAAGAACGCAACAATCTCCCACCTACTCTCCCGATCGTGGTGGCGGTACGTTCTTATTTACGTACTTTGGTCCTGTCCATATCGAATCTCGACAATAGGAGTTGCTCTACTCTTAGACAACATTGATATGACCAAATTTCTGGTGTCTTGGCATATACGCCACAGATTTGGCATATCCTGCCAATTGGCATTTCCGCCAAATATCAGGCACATCAGACCAAGGACTAGGCATATCCGCCCATGACTCCTCACATAACATATGCTTAACTATAAATCAATAGAATAAGCATATCAATCCCAAACATTGCAACATATCGAGGCAATGCCAATTCAGTATGTGATTTTGGGAAACTCCAGTTATATCAAACTCGAGTTGTGCAATCACAGATCCACATTAATTTATACCTTTCTCTCCTCGGTCTGACGAAGTCGAAGTCTCGAATTCAAATCTGTCCATATTCAATTTGGTAATAACAATATCGAGGAGTATAGTATCAATACACCAGTCACATCAATAGTGAATATAATCAGAACTCAATCAAATTCTGTTTCAACGGCATAACTGCATAATCTCAGTATACCCAGGGATACAATATCAATCAGATATCAATCCCAACATCTCATAATCGATAGTAATACAAATCTGATATCAAATCTCAATCAAATCAACTCTGAAAATCATAACAATTTCTATACTGTATCTGTTCTTCAATCCGGTTTCGATTATACGATGTCTACTATATCAAGAACACCATATATCAATCATATCTGATTCTGGCAATATCATAATTTCAAATCATAATAGAAATCAATAAAACTTACGTTTGTGTAAAGCCTGTAACGCAAAGAATACGGTACTGAGCTCGGATCTAAAATCAGAGGATGGATTTTACAAAATCACAAATCTAACATATGCGCGACCTCCTTTGGCGCATATGCGCGAGACACTATGTCTCGGCGTGTGTCATCACAGTAACTCGCGCATATGCGTGCCCTCACTCGGCGCATATGGGCGAGGCTCTTCACAACTCTCTGCCACCCTCGCGCATATGCGCCGGTCCATGTCGCGCATATGCGCGAGGTGTTCTGCCTATCTCGCGCATATGCGCCTGGCGGGGTCGCACATATGCGCGAGGCTCCTTCCTCGCACATAACTTCAATTCTTCTTTTCGGCTTTTCCGGTCTGATCTGTTCAATCTATAATCACCTCAATTATCAACAAATCATTTCAGATTATAATAACAAAATTGTGAGGCCCGGGGCCGAAGAGGGCGGGGGGTGATCGCCGGTGCCATCAGTTGCACGGACAATGAGCGGCTCCTGGCAGGCTTCTAGGTGAAGGGAACATGAATGAACCGAACCCACACGGGAATGAGAGGGATTCTGAGACTGTTCAATGTAATGGACTGTACAGTTGAAGAGGGCTTAAAAGATTTGATTTGTACTACTCATATCACGAAGGTGCATCTTCTTTTCGGTAGCTCATCACATAAGAACTTCAAAGTTAAGCGTGCTTGACTTGGGGCAATTTTGGGATGGGTGACCTCCTGGGAAGTTTCCCAGGGTGCGTGTGAGTGAGGACATAAGCACGCTGGAAAGACTCGTCTTGATACAGTGAGGACAGTCGTCGAGTCGAATCTGGGGCGTTACAAGTGGTATCAGAGCCGACCTCTCTTAGTACGGTGTGGTTCGGGGACGAACCAAGCGGAAGCTGGTGGGCATGTGAGGCCCGGGGCCGAAGAGGGCGGGGGGTGATCGCCGGTGCCATCAGTTGCACGGACAATGAGCGGCTCCTGGCAGGCTTCTAGGTGAAGGGAACATGAATGAACCGAACCCACACGGGAATGAGAGGGATTCTGAGACTGTTCAATGTAATGGACTGTACAGTTGAAGAGGGCTTAAAAGATTTGATTTGTACTACTCATATCACGAAGGTGCATCTTCTTTTCGGTAGCTCATCACATAAGAACTCCAAAGTTAAGCGTGCTTGACTTGGGGCAATTTTGGGATGGGTGACCTCCTAGGAAGTTTCCCAGGGTGCGTGTGAGTGAGGACATAAGCACGCTGGAAAGACTCGTCTTGATACAGTGAGGACAGTCGTCGAATCTGGGGCGTTACAAAAATTCTCAGGCATTACATTTCTCCCCCCCAAGATCTGATTTCATCCCCGAAATCACAAGCAATCAACTCAGATAACAAATCAGATACAATAAAGAATGAAGAATAGAAGCTAGATAAGAAGACTCACATCAATGGAAACTTCTGTCTTATATCTGATTCAGTTTCCCAAGTAGCTTCTTCGATGCCATATCGACTCCACGGAATTTTCACAAGCGGAATAGTTTTCGTTTTTAGCTATCCTCATTTCCTGACGGATTAGCTTCACTCTTTCTATCATATCCCTCGTATGCTATCAGGTCCAATCTCAGGTACCTCAGATACGTCATCCCAATATAGAGGGAATCGGTACCTCTTGCCGTACAATGATTCAAACAGTTCCATCTCTATGCTTGTCTGATAGCTGCTGTTGTACGAAAATTCTCAAAGTGACAAAGATTCTTGACAACTAGTGCTAAAATCAAGCACTACAGCTCTAAGCATATCTTTCAATATCTGGATAGTCCGCTCCGACTGTCCACCGATCTGCGGATGATATGCGGTACTCAGATGCAACATCGTACCTAGAGCCTGCTGTAAACTCTGCCAAAAGTGCGAAGTAAACCGAGAATCACGGTCTAAAACAATCAACTTTGGAACTGTATACAATCTGACCACCTTTCTGACATAATATCTGCCATCTGGTCATGTCTGTACGTCATCTTGTACGAAATAAAACATTGCTGATTTGGTCAATCTGTCAATAATAACTCAAATCGCATTACAATCTCAGGAGGAACGTGGTAGTTTCGTTACAAATTCCATGAAAATGTGGTCCCATTTTCATTCAGGAATAGATAAATTCTGTAACAGTTCTCCTGGTTTCTTTCTTTTGGCTATCACCTGTTGGCAATTCAGACCTTTGGATATAAATTCATCAATATCAGCTTTTACCTGTTTCCACCAAAACTGTCTTTTCAAATCATTATGCATATTTTTTCCATCAGGACGAATATAAACTCGACTGCTATACGCTTCTGACAATATCTGTCGTTTCAAATCCGAAACATCTGGCATAACAAGACGATTATTCACATAGAGTACACTATCACGTACCTGATACTCAGATCAATGCCCTACTCTAACCATTGATATCGAATTCTGAACGTTCTGGTCAACTTTCTGAGCCGCTTTAATTCTTCAAAATCAGCTCTGGTTTGACTCGAATAGTATATAGTCTCAACGGTTGACAATCTGTCTCAAATATCAATCCAGAAAGACATCAATCTTCTATCATATCTGAAACACCAAACGTCGATAAAGATAAAGAATATACCTTTCGACTCAATGCATCCGCTGCTGTATTAGATTTCCCCGGATTGTATTTGATTTCATAATCAAAATCTTTCAATAAATCAAGCCATCTTCTCTGTCTCATATTCAATTTTGATGGTGAAAATAGATATTTTAGTCTCTTGTGATCAGAATAGATTTCAAACTTCTCACTGTATAGATAGTGTCGTCATATCTTCAGTTCAAATACGATGGCTGCCAATTCAAGATTATGAAATGGGTAGCGAGACTCATGTGGCTCCAGTTGTCTTGAGGCATATGCAATAACATATCCTCGCTGCATCAAAACACAACCCAACCCTCTGTGAGAAGCATTGCAATAAACAACAGAATTACTAGTACTTGACAAGATAGACGATATCGGAGTGCTGATCAGTCTCTTCTTCAACTCAAGAAAACTGGACTCACAGTCTTCTGACCACACAAATGGAGCATTCTTCTGAGTCAACTGCATGATAGGCTTAGCAATACTCAAGAAATTTGTAATAAATCGATGATAATATTCTGCTAAACCCATAAAACTGCGTATCTTTGATATAGATGTCGGTCTCGGCCAACTGATCACGGCCTCAACCTTACTGGAATCAACAGAAATACCGTCTCCAGATATAATATGCCTCAGAAATACAACCTGTCTCAACCAGAATTCATATTTTGACAGTTTTGCATATAATTTTTCAGCCCTCAGTGTTCTCAACACAATTCTCAGATGTTCAGCATGATCAATCTGTTAGAGTAGGTGCCCGTCGAGCCAAGTGTTGGCCGAGTGTTCACAATGAAACTCTATGTATAAACGATCTTTATTTTAATAATATTTGAAATTATTATTTTGGCACTTCTTTATCTGTATACCCATGCTAGTTGCATAGATAAAGTCCTTGAATATATAAATAGTAGAAAGAATATGAGATGCTCATATGATAAGTATCATGAAATTCATATTTGGAATACTATATATTCTAAGCAGTTCCTAGTCGATTCAACCGCCGCTAAGAAGGATATATGCCGCTCGAGTTAGAGACTAGTATCTGCGATGTGAGTACCATGTTTCATTGGTAGGGGACATTGTGATGTCCGAGCATGCAGATAGGTGCTCCTGGTAGAATGCACTGAACAACCCTCCATAAAGGACTTTCCAAGTAATTCTCACTTATCGAGTGGAAACGTCCTAGTTTATGGTTGTACACCATTAGTCCTTATGACCCGGGACAACATTGAGACTCTATGTGCTAGAATTACACTTTGACTTGTTTACCGACTCTCATGGGGTCATCAGGTTGCAAGGTTGGGTGTTCTGTCGAAACATATAGGAGTCGATGCATTGTAGTCGGGGATTCACCGCTTACCTTCGGGTATGGATATCCTATGTGTTCTCATGTGTATGTAGGTTGAAATCTCTGATCAGAGAATGGTGGTAATTATGAAAGGGGTTTCATAGATTACACCATCGATGCAACTACAACATGACACATAGTATCGATTCATTGACAACTCTCGATAAACCAATGGTTGTCGAATCGGTCGGGATATATGAGTTGAAGGGACCGTACTGTACGCTAACCATAATTGAATGGTTCTTGCAGGCACTATCATTTGATACCTAGGGAATCATGTAAGCGATGCTGCTAGGCGTTTAACATGATTCGTTGGGTACTATCAGACTTGAGTTCTGACGTTCTTATTATCAAAAGAGTTGATAATTAAGAATGGAGCAATTGGGGTATGCTCATATAAGGACATGTTTAGTCCGAATCACATGGAGATGTGAACTCACGGCTAGTTGTATCAATGAACCATTGAGGGCCACACAAGTACTAGCTTTCTAGATCCCGTTGAGAAGAAAAATTGTTCAATGTGTTGAACGTCTTGTAAATGAGTTTATAAGCATAAATAAAATAGAAGTATGACTTCTATGAGAGAAATGTGACTTTTAATTTGTGGAAGTGTTCCTAGATTAAAAGTTGGTCCAAATAAATAATGTATTTGAAAATTGTGATTTTCATAAACATTATTATGGACTAAATTAAATTAATTCAAGTGTTGAATTAATTAAACATTAGTGGACCTAGTAGAGTCCAAATAATTAAATTAATTCAAGTGTTGGATTAGTTAAACAATATTGGGCCTTGTAGAGCCTAATTAGAATTAGTTATTCAACTAGTGACTTGAGTGAATTCAAGTAATGTTTAATTAGTCTCAAATATGTTTGAGATAATTAAAATAAGTCCATGGATTTTTAATTGTTAAAAATCAAATAAGACTTGCATGCATGGGAGGTGAAAATTTGGGAGACAACTTTTGCAACATCCAAGGCATGGCATGCCTTTGGAATTCACACATTTTCCCACAACCAAGACTAGTCTTCTCTCCTCCTATTTTTTGAAGGGATGGCCGAAATTTGCAAGGGGATTCTCTCCAAGTTTTTCTCTCATTTTTCTTCTTCAATAGTTAAGGAAAGAAAACACTTCTCAAAGAAAAATGCTCTAATTTTTCTAGTGCAAAATTAGAGTGGTTCTAGCTTGTTGGTGGTGGGCTTAATATTTGAGCAAGGTGGGCTCAAAGGGAAGCTTGAAGATTGTCTTGCCATTCAAGAGCTAAGGTGTTTACACCTTAGTTGGAGCCATCATCAATCTTTTAAGATTGATAGGTAACTATTTCTAAACACCCTATGTATGACATTTTGGTGTTTTATTGTATTTGCTACACACAATGCAAGGTGACCGAAATTTTCTTGTAAAATTTAAAATTTTAACTTCCGTTGCGCATACAGTCACCGTAACCGATCCCCTTTCAAGTGGTATCATGAGTTATGGATACTATTTTGTGTAGCTTATACAAGATATTATATTGAGGTCGATTTCTAACCACATAAGATGATTTGTTGCAACGATTCAAGGCCGGATTTGGGGCGGCTGCCCGAGGGGCTGCCCGTACAGACCCCCTATTTTAATTAAAAAAAAAAATTTGTGCAAAGTTGGCCGGAATCCGGCAACGGCGATGACGACTAGGGTTTCCAAAAGTGTTCTGGAATATCAAAGTGTCATGGGCCTTGAGTTGTTGGGCCATTGGATGGCTAACATATTTGTGAAATTTAAATGGGTGAAAAATGATTTTTTGGGCCCTTAAGCTTAAATTTACAAAAGTTGCAAATATTTTCTCATAAAATAAATAATTGAAGTTGGACTTTAGTTATTTATAGTAAATGGTGATTTACAAGAAATTCGGTTATAAATATATTAATTGGAAAGTAGACAAAGGTGTTTGTATACTTTGTTAATTTAGTTTATAATCGTGGCGGTTAGTGATTGGTTCAAGATATATAATATTGGATCAATTAATTATTGTGATAATTAATTGATGGTGTATGATATGTGATATTATGCATGAAGGATGATCAAAAGCCCAAGCCCAATTTGCTAGGTGTATGCTAGGATATTTTGTGTTGAATGATTGTAATAATTATCAAATTTAAAGTGGGCTTGGTTTATGGCCCGTTCCCACCCCATGAGATGTATCCCTATTTGCCATGGATATTTATTTGTAAATATTAGTATAGTGGAAGATCAAGATTGGAAGATGGCGGCCTTGATGATTATGAAGATCGAAGACATGTAAATATTGGAAGCATATGTAATAGTTGCATTTGCATCCCATGCATTTCCCTAGGATTGGACCTAGGCTCGTGCTTAGCTCTCACGGGCCATTAGTTTTAGGGCGATTGATCATCTTTATCTTGTTTACTGTTTATAATATATGCATGATATGTTATAAATAATGAGTATGTGCGTTATTATTATGATAATAACAAAGTTGAATGAATCCGGCAAACATACGATCAAACATGGCGAGCTTTTAAATAAAATTAATGATGAGACCTTTCAAAATTAAAAAACCCTCATTTTGAATAAGATTCAAAATTAATATCAAGCCCGAAAAGGGGAATTATAAATTTGTTTATAATTTCCATGTCTTCCATCGACAATGGGTGCATGATGAACGCTACCCGTACTCGGGGCTCGGCTCATATTATTGGGGAGGCCCTGGGTGCCGGAAAGCTGTGACATCCATTGACATGGTGATGTGAACTACGTGGAACTCCCATGATTTCGGCTCATATTTTTGGAGAACTCATGGCGACCGTCCATTAAGGTTCAACATCCATGGGTAAGGCTTGACACGTGAAGATGAACGACGTCATATTATTGGGTCCTAATCAAACGTGAGACAAAAGTTTACGTAGAGGGTTGCATTGTGATGCAATTGGAAACTACCTTTTAGGAATTATGATTGGCTGATATTATTCGGGATCATGATTCGCTAATTGGACCTTGCGTACCTACTGAGGAAAGAAATTTCCCGTTTTCACTAGAGGGTAGTGAAAGATGTCAAAACAGTAGGAGTAAACATTTATAAAGTTAAAGTCCATACTTTATATCTTACTAAATATTTTAAAATAGTCATTAACATTTATCTGTTTACTTTTCAGTACTATTTGACAATGTCTTCAATTCGCAATCCGCTTTCTGCCATACTCGAAAAACACGTATTAACCGGACATAATTACCTCACTTGGCTAAGAAATCTGAAAATCGTCTTGAACTCGGAAAAGATTGCATATACACTAACTGAGTCACCCCCTGATAAGGCTCCGACTGACTGCACTCCTGAGGAATTGCAGACCTACAAGGATTGGTGTGATCATGACTTGAAGGCCAAATGTTATATGCAGGCTTCTATGAATGATGAGCTGCAGAGGCGTTTTGAGGGGGCAAAGAGTGCTGCTGACATTCATTTGCACCTCAAGGAGCTCTTTGGTGAGCAGACTCGACCTCTTAGGCATGCTACGGTCAAGGAGCTGATCACTTTACGTATGCGAGATGGGGCTTCGGTCCATGAGCATGGCCTAAAGTTGATTGGGCTCGTGGACAAGCTCGTTGGTATGGATTTGATGTTGCCTTCGGAGTTGACCACTGACGTGTTGCTTTTGTCACTGCCTAGCTTGTTTGATCCTTCTCTGGTGAATTTCAATATGAACAAGATGGAGCCGACCCTTGAGGAGTTGGTGAACATGCTTGTGACTTTTGAGTCCACTATCAAGAAAGAGAAGTCGGTTCTTTATGTGGGTTCTTCATCTGGTACGAAGACCGATCCACGTGGGAAGAGAAAGAAGCGTTCTTTCCAACGTCCCAAGAAGAACGTGCCCTTGAAGAGGCAGACTCCGGGTCCCATTGTGAGCAGCCACACCAGTGAAGGCTGACAAGACTGTTGACATCTGTCATCACTACAAGAAGCCTGGACATTGGAGGCGTAACTGCAGGGAATATCTTGCCCAGAAGAGTTCTGGAAACGGTATGTTCTACATTGAAGTAAACATTTCAATTAACTCTACTTCTTGGGTATTGGATACCGGCTGTGGCTCACATCTCTGTAATGATTTGCAGGTGATGGGAAGAAGTAGAAGGCTCAGGGAAGGTGAGACCTTCTTGAGGATGGGCAATGGAGCAAGGGTTGCTGCCAAGGCTGTAGGAGATGTTTACTTGCATTTGAACAATGATATTAAGTTTTTTTTAAGAGATGTTTTGTTTGTACCAGACTTGGTGAAAAACATTATTTCCATTTCTATGCTTGATAAAGATGAATTTTCTTGTTTATTTAGCAAAGGTGTTTGCAACATTTACAAGAACGAATGTTTAATTGGTACCGGAGAACTTGAAGACGATCTTTACACCTTAAAATTAAAAGATATTCCACTTAACAATGTCCAAGCTATAACAACAACAAACAAGCGCAAACAAGATACTATAAATTCGGCACAATTATGGCATGCTCGATTAGGACATATTTCCCTAAGAAGGATGAACAAGCTAGTGGGAGTGGGCATGTTTGATTGTCTGATATTAATGCTCTCACGACTTGTGAATCCTGTCTAAAAGGAAAGATGACCAAAATTCCCTTTAAGGGCCATGTGGAGCAAGCCAAGGGGCTATTGGATTTGATCCATACCGATGTGTGCGGTCTGCTTAGCATCACCACTAAGCATGGACATGCTTACTTCATCACCTTTATCGATGACTTTTCGAGGTATGGGTATGTGTATTTGATGAAATACAAGTCTGAAGCATTTGAAAGGTTCAAAGAATTCAGAAGTGAAGTAGAAAAGCAATTGGGACGAAGCATCAAGACACTTCGATCGGATCGAGGTGGTGAGTACTTGAGTGCCGAGTTCCCAGAGTATCTTAGGGAGAATGGGATTCTCTCACAGTGGACTCCGCCAGCTACACCACAGTTGAATGGTGTTTCGGAACGTCGTAACCGGACTTTGATGGACATGGTTTGGTCTATGATGGGGTTCACGGAGTTGCCGCCTTCCTTTTGGGGATATGCGCTTGAGACAGCGGCACTGTTGTTGAACAATGTCCATTCAAAAGCAGTTGACAAGACTCCATATAAGATATGGATGGGTAAGCCACCCAAATATTCTTATCTTAGAATATGGGGGTGCCCTGCTTATGTGAAGCAGGTAGTGGGAGATAAATTGGATAGTCGATCCATTTTATGTTACTTTGTGGGATATCCAAAGAATTCTGTTGGATATTACTTCTATCATCCCCAAGAAACAAAGGTGTTTGTTTCTAGGAATGCAACTTTTTTGGAAAAGGAATTTCTATTGGATAGAAAAGGGGAGATGATAGAACTCGAAGAGGTTCGAGGGACACCGACCATTATAGAACCCACACCCGAGGAGCCAAGAGAGGAGATACAAGCTCCTAGAAGATCCGAGAGAGTCTCGAGACCACCTATGAGGTATGGTCTGCTTCTTGAAGAGGGCCATGATGAGCATATCCATGGATGTGATCCAAGGACCTTCAAGGAAGCATTATCTGATGCCGATTCATCCAAGTGGCTTGAAGCAATGGAATCTGAGATGAATTCCATGCATTCGAACCAAGTGTGGAATCTCGTGGATCCACCTGAGGGAATTGTTCCCATAGGGTGTAAATGGATTTACAAAAGGAAACTTGGGGCGGATGGGAAGGTATTGACCTTCAAGGCGCGATTGGTGGCAAAAGGATATACTCAAAGACAAGGAGTTGACTTTGAGGAAACCTTTTCTCAGGTTGCAATGTTCAAGTCTATAAGGATATTGTTAGCCATAGGTGCATGGTATGACTATGAGATATGGCAGATGGATGTCAAGACAGCCTTTCTTAATGGGGATATTAAGGAAGAGATTTACATGTCTCAACCCGAAGGGTTTACATCTATCGGAAGTGAGCATATGGTATGTAAAGTTCAAAGATCTATTTATGGTCTAAAGCAGGCATCTAGGAGTTGGAACTTTAGATTCGATAGTACAATCAAAGAGTTTGATTTTACTAAGAATCCTGAGGAACCCTGTGTGTATAAGAAGGTCAGTGGGAGTGCTGTGACATTCCTGGTGCTTTATGTTGATGACATTCTACTCATTGGGAATGATGTAGGAATGTTGCAATCAACTAAGATATGGTTAGCAAGTAAGTTCTCGATGCAAGACTTGGGCGAAGCATCTTTTGTATTGGGAATATAGATCTATAGAGATAGATCAAAGAGATTGTTTGGTCTCACCCAGTCCACATACATTGAAACCATCCTGAAGCGGTTCTCGATGGATGAGTCCAAGAGAGGACATCTACCAATGTGTCATGGCGTGTCCCTATCCAAGTCCATGTCTACAGAGATAGCGGCGATGACACGCATTCCATATGCATCTGCAATTGGTAGCATCATGTATGGGATGATATCTACACGTCGTGACGTGGCTTTCGCACTAAGTGTAGTGAGTAGATATCAATCGAACCCTGGTCCTCCACATTGGAAAGCTGTGAAAGACATCCTCAAGTATTTGAGGAGGACCGATAAATTGTTCTTGGTCTATGGGGGTGGAGATCTGAAATTGGAAGGCTATACCGACTCTAGCTTCCAAAGCGATATTGATGACTCAAAGTCAACCTCTGGATTCATATTCATGCTCAATGGTGCTGTTGTCTCTTGGAAGAGTTCCAAGCAAGACAGTACGGCGGATTCCACCACTGAAGCAGAATACATTGCTGCATCAGCTGCAGCAAAGGAGGCTGTTTGGATAAGAAATTTCGTCCAAGAGTTGGGCGTCATTCCTAATGGAGTTGCTCCTGTCCCGGTGTTTTGTGACAACACGGGAGCCATTTCTCAAGCAAAGGAGCCGAGGTCTCATCAGAAGTCCAAACACGTATTGAGAAAGTACCACATCCTCAGAGAGATCGTGGAAAGAGGAGATTTCATGATTGACAAAGTCGACTCCGCAGATAATGTTGCTGATCCGCTAACTAAGCCTTTACCTAGACCATTGTTCGAGAAGCATTGCGAATCGATGGGTTTGAATCATATGGGTAGTTGGCTCTAGTACAAGTGGGAGATTGTTAGTGTAGGTGCCCGTCGAGCCAAGTGTTGGCCGAGTGTTCACAATGAAACTCTATGTATAAACGATCTTTGTTTTATTAATATTTGAAATTATTATTTTGGCACTTCTTTATCTGTATACCCATGCTAGTTGCATAGATAAAGTCCTTGAATATATAAATAGTAGAAAGAATATGAGATGCTCATATGATGAGTATCATGAAACTCATATTTGGAATACTATATATTCTAAACAGTTCCTAGTCGATCCTGCCGCTGCTAAGAAAGATATAGGCCGCTCGAGTTAGAGACTAGTATATGCAATGTGAGTACCATGTTTCATTGGTAGGGGACATTGTGATGTCCGAGCATGCAGATAGGTGCTCCTGGTAGAATGCACTGAACAACCCTCCATAAAGGACTTTCCAAGTAATTCTCACTTATCGAGTGGAAACGTCTTAGTTTATGGTTGTACACCATTAGTCCTTATGACCCGGGGACAACATTGAGACTCTATGTGCTAGAATTACACTTTGACTTGTTTACCGACTCTCATGGGGTCATCAGGTTGCAAGGTTGGGTGTTCTGTCGAAACATATAGGAGTCGATGCATTCTAGTCGGGGATTCACCGCTTACCTTCGGGTATGGATATCCTATGTGTTCTCATGTGTATGTAGGTTTAAATCTCTGATCAGAGTATGGTGGTAATTATGAAAGGGGTTTCATAGATTACACCATCGATGCAACTACAACATGACACATAGTATCGATTCATTGACAACTCTCGATAAACCAATGGTTGTCGAATCGGTCGGGATATATGAGTTGAAGGGACCGTACTGTACGCTAACCATAATTGAATGGTTCTTGCAGGCACTATCATTTGATACCTAGGGAATCATGTAAGCGATGCTGCTAGGCGTTTAACATGATTCGTTGAGTACTATTAGACTTGAGTTCCGACGTTCTTATTATCAAAAGAGTTGATAATTAAGAATGGAGCAATTGGGGTATGCTCATATAAGGACATGTTTAGTCCGAATCACATGGAGATGTGAACCCACGGCTAGTTGTATCAATGAACAATTGAGGGCCACACAAGTACTAGCTTTCTAGATCCCGTTGAGAAGTAAAATTGTTCAATGTGTTGAACGGCTTGTAAATGAGTTTATAAGCATAAATAAAATAGAAATATGACTTCTATGAGAGAAATGTGACTTTTAATTTGTGGAAGTGTTCCTAGATTAAAATTTGGCCAAATAAATAATGTATTTGAAAATTGTGATTTTCATAAACACTATTATGGACTAAATTAAATTTATTCAAGTGTTGAATTAATTAAACATTAGTGGACCTAGTAGAGTCCAAATAATTAAATTAATTCAAGTGTTGGATTAGTTAAACATTATTGGGTCTTGTAGAGCCCAATTAGAAATAATTATTCAACTACTGACTTGAGTGAATTCAAGTAATGTTTAATTAGTCTGAAATATGTTTGAGTTAATTAAAATAAGTCCATGGATTTTTAATTGTTAAAAATCAAATAAGACTTGCATGCATGGGAGGTGAAAAGTTGGGAGACAACTTTTGCAACATCCAAGGCATGGCATGCCTTTGGAATTCACACATTTTCCCACAACCAAGACTAGTCTTCTCTCCTCCTATTTTTGAATGGATGGCCGAAATTTGCAAGGGGATTCTCTCCAAGTTTTTCACTCATTTTTCTTCTTCAATAGTTAAGGAAAGAAAACACTTCTCAAAGAAAAATGATCTAATTTTTCTAGTGCAAAATTAGAGTGATTCTAGCTTGTTGGTGGTGGGCTTAATATTTGAGCAAGGTGGGCTCAAAGGGAAGCTTGAAGATTGCCTTGCCATTCAAGAGATAAGGTGTTTACACCTTAGTTGGAGCCATCATCAATTTTTTAAGATTGATAGGTAACTATTTCTAAACACCCTATGTATGACATTTTGGTGTTTTATTGTATTTGCTACACACAATGCAAGGTGACCGAAATTTTCTTGTAAAATTTAAAATTTTTAACTTCCGGGCGCATACGGTCACCGTAACTGATCCCCTTTCACAATCATATTCTTCGAATATATCAGAATATCATCAATAAAAATAACCACGAAATCGTAGAGATATCTCTGAAATATACGGTTCATCAGACCCATAAACACAGCTGGAGCATTAATCAACCCAAACGGCATGACAATAAACTCATAATGTCCATACCTAGTTCTGAATGATGTCTTTCGAAATATCAGAATCCCTGACTCTCAACTGATGGTATTCATATCTCAGATCGATCTTGGAATAAACAGACGAACCCTGCAACTGATCAGATAAATCATCAATATGAGGCAAAGGGTATTTGTTCTTTACCGTAGCCTTGTTCAGTTGCCCGCAGTCAATACATTGTCTCGTTGACCCGTTCTTCTTTCTAACAAACAATACTGGAGCATCTCAAGGAGAAACACTCGATCTCATGTAACCCTTGGCCAGTAAATCTTCCAACTGTTCTTTCAATTCTTTCAGTTCAATCGGTACCATTCTGTACGAAGCTCTAGAAATCGGAACTGTACTTGGTACCAATTCAATGCTGAAGTCTATCTCTCGAATCAGAAGCAAACCCGGAATTTCATCTGGGAAGATATCAGCAAACTCACATATACCACCGGCGAGTCAGCCAATGATGGGCTCGATTTCAGTAAGTCAACTGAATACACAGGGAATCTCTCTGCTCCTTTCTGTAATAATCGAGTCATAGAAAATACGGATATCAAAGAAATTCTCGATCCCAGAATCCTTACCGTAACATTTCCACTCTTCAGCCATCTCAGGTCTAAATTTCACAATCTTCTGGAAAAAATCAACGGTCTTTCTGTACTTGGTCAGCATATCAATACCAATAACTCAATCAAAATCAGATAACTGAAGTACAATGCAGTCTAACTCAATCTCATGCCCGTCTTACTGTAGCATACAATGTTTCACCTTTCCCCCAAAAGAGAAGAGACAGATACTACAGCAGATAAAAACCCAACAGGCAATTCATGAATCAATGCAAATCGCTCATATATAAATGTATGGGATGCACCCATATCAATCAATACATAACCAGGATAATCACACAATAACAGTTACCTGCAACAACGTCATCTGATGCTTCCCGAGCTTGTTCTTTAGTCAAAGGAGATACTCCGGCCTGCTGTCTTGGAGGCTGACTAATAGTCTGGCTTCTTTCTTGCCTCAGCTGTGACTGAACTAGTAGTCGATGGTGGCTGGAAAGAGCGAAAAACTTGTGATCGTCTACCAATCTGTATCACTGATCCAGATGATTCTGCTCCCTGAGATCTTCGGGAACCTCTCTGTGGACATACTCTCGCTAAATGTCCCGGCTGTTTGCAGATGTGGCAACTACCATATACCCCGTAGCATTGCTCTGTGGGATGTCTCCCTCCACATGTGCTACAATAGACTCCGGTATAACTCTGGCTCTGTCGTGAACCACTTGAGCTGGATGAACCACTACCATATTTCTTAAACTGTCTTCTTCTGGCTTTCAAATGATCTTTCTTCTTCCCAGTGCTACTATCACCACTCTCAAAATCACCAGATGTCTCAGTGCCCTTCAAAATCAACGGTTCAAACAATTGAGAGCTCTGCGCTAGTGTTTCCCTCGGTGTTATTGTCTCATCCATCGGATTATTCGAAGGTACTTCCCTGTTCTGGGATTCTTCGAGGAGGTATATCTGATTACCAAAAGGATTAGTAAACAAATCAGATAATCAGGTAAACATGTATTAAAGCAGTAAGTCATGCTAACAATCAAAATCAAGGAAAGAAAACTCATTCTACCCCGCTCACTAGCTTCTATCTCAAGCTAAGGTAACCTACTGCTCTTGAACCTACTGCTCTGATTCCACCTGCTGTGGGGACCCGGACGCTAATTCATTTTCTTTATCATTATTAAGATTCAATATAACAATTAAGTAGTGTGGGACATAATTTTTTTTTTTTCTAAAATGCAAGTGCGGAAACGTAATTTGACATAAAAGTACAAGTCTTGTACAACATCTCTTTATCACAAACTATGGTTCAACAACTATACATCAAGTGCTGAATCCTATTCTACCTCTGAGCCCGGATCTCCACGCTAACCATAATCTCTCATCCTCTTCCTGATCCTGATCCTGTCCCACCTGTTGTCATGCACACACACATACACAACAACAGCAGGATAACTCCGGTGAGAAATACATTCCCAGAATAAATCATGTATACATGCAATCATATAAACAGATATCAATAACATGTATCAAATCTGAAAAACATAAATCGATATAAAGCTGTAAATAAACTCTGGACTCGTCATCTCAGACTCGACTCATCTTTAATCTGTAAATCAAACTCTGACTCATACTCTCTGAGTCAACTCATTCCTAGTCTAGGGATCCCGATATAAATAAGAACGCAACAATCTCCCACCTACTCTCCCGATCGTGGTGGCGATACGTTCTTATTTACGGACTTTGGTCCTGTTCATATTGAATCTCGACAATAGGAGTTGCTCTACTCCTAGACAACATTGATATGACCAAACGTCCGGTGTCTTGGCATATCCGCCACAGACTTGGCATATCCTGCCAATTGGCATTTCCGCCAAATATCAAGCACATCAGCCCAAGGACTAGGCATATCCGCCCATGACTTATCACATAACATATGCTTAACTATAAATCAATAGAATAAGCATATCAATCCCAAAAATTGCAACATATCGAGGCAATGGCTATTCAGTATGTGATTTTGGGAAACTCCAGTTAAATCAAACTCGAGTTGTGCAATCTCTGATCCACATTAATTTATACCTTTCTCTCCTCGGTCTGACGAAGTCGAAGTCTCGAATTCAAATATGTCCATACTCAATCTGGTAATAACAATATCGAGGAGTATACTATCAATACACCAGTCACATCAATACTGAATATAATCAGAACTCAATCAAATTATGTTTCAACGGCATAACTGCATAATCTCAGTATACCCAGCGATACAATATCAATCAGATATCAATCCCAACATCTCATAATCAATAGTAATACAAATCTGATATCAAATCTCAATCAAATCAACTCTTAAAATCATAACAATTCCATACGGTATCTGTTCTTCAATCCGATTTCGATTATACGATGTCTACTATATCAAGAACACCATATATCAATCATATCTGATTCTGGAAATATCATAATTTTAAATCATAATAGAAATCAATAAAACTTACGTTCGTGTAAAGCCTGTAACGCAAGGAATACGTTACTGAGCTCGGATCGAAAATCAGACGGATGGATTTTACAAAATCACAAATCTTACATATAAAAAGGCGTACTTCTGAGCTTCTCGTTCTTCTTCACAAGGTTTGAGGAATTAAATACAATTTGTATATATATCTTGCATGTTCAAGCCATGTGGCTTATTCCATGTACTGCACGTCTCGCGCATATGCGCGACCTCCTTTGGCGCATATGCGCGAGACACTATGTCTCGGCGCGTGTCATCGCGGTAACTCGCGCATATGCATGCCCTCACTCGGCGTATATGCGCGAGGCTCTTCACAACTCTCTGCCACCCTCGCGCATATGCGCCGGTCCATGTCGCGCATATGCGCGAGGTGCTCTGCCTATCTCGCGCATATGCGCCCGGCGGGGTCGCGCATATGCGCGAGGCTCCTTCCTCGCACATAACTTCAATTCTTCTTTTCGGCTTTCTCGGTCTAATCCGTTCAATCTATAATCACCTCAATTATCAACAAATCATTTCAAATTATAATAACAAAATTCTCGGGCATTACAATACTGATGCTGAATTATCTCTGGCAAACATCGACGAAGTGATTAAATCGATTTCCACTAAATTTCAGCTGATTTCTACAAAGGCAGTTGAAGAGCAAATACCAACTGAAGAACCAGTCTCTCAGGCCATTCTTCAAACAACTAAAGATCTAGTTCAGTCGACTTCCACGACTGAACAAGAAATTATCTCAAGAACTGAAGACCCGGTTCAGTTATCTGCCATGACTGAACAAGTTGTTGTCACAATAACTGAAGAGGCTCAACTGCAATCTGAAGAGGTGCCAGCGGAAAAGCCAACCATGGGTTCAGTTGTGCAACAAATTGAAGAACTTATTTCTGGATCAGCTGTGCAACAAACTGAAGAACCATCTGCTATTTCAGCTGATCAACAATCTACAGAGCCGTCAGGTTCTATTGTTGTTCCTAACCTTTCTTCTTGTCCGCAGCTTCAACAGGAAGCTATACCAGAGGATACATCAGAAATGGTCAATCTTGAAACTGGAACAACTGACAGGGCGATGGTGATCTTCAATCAAGAAAACCAGGAGCAGGAACCAGAAGCATCTGAGGCCATGTCTCCTAGTATATCAATAGAGACTGAATCTTTGTTTTAAGAAATTCAGGCTATTCAGACCAACCTTTCCGGAGTAATGACTTCCATTTCTGATATCAAGTCAATCCATCTTTGCACACTATGAGGTTCAACTTTATAAATGAGAATACCATGGGAAGACTACAGCAAATCCAAAAGGATGTAACATCATTATTTTTCCAAATGGAAGAAATTTGGAAAGACAGAGCGTCAACTGAAGCTAACTTCCAAACTCAGACCTTTGTCACAAGACGCCTTGACTTTTTGGAAAAGCACTGTCTCTAAAAAATGGATTTGCTGCAAGAAATCCTGTTGAATGCAGTATCAACCCTCTCCTCGGAAGTCCATATGTTATCCAAAAAGGTAGATGGGTTTGACAAAAAGGGGGAAGAAGGAGGAAAAGAAGATCAGCAGAAGTAATCTACATAGAGACCTACTCAACCAGCTGAAGAATTTTTTAAGATTATTTTAGTCAATAAGAAGATTATTTTATTCTCTCATTCTTTGTATGAATCTGTACATTGAAAGAGTTATCAATAAAATATTATTTTATCTACAATGAGTTCAGTTGATCAGTTCAACTTTTCTAAGTTTTGTCAAACACCAAAAAGGGGGAAATTGTTGGAAACTGAATTTCGGAAGTTTAAAAAACTGAAAATTTAATATATTTAACTAACTGATCAAGAAGACTGATAGTACCTGATCTAATATACGCAAACTATCGGTTGCCTACAATTGAAGATTAAAGCGAAGACAATCAAAGGCAACTGAACCAGCTGACTGAACTACGCAGACAACTGACTAATCAGTTGGAAACTGATAAGTTGCTACAAACAGTTGTGAGCTTCTCAGCTATAGCCTATCAGCTGATCTTTCAGCTGTACACGTCATAAGTGAAAAGGACGTAGCTCAACCACCGACATATTGTACAAAGAACAGCAGGAACGCCGCATTTCAAAAATGTTACATTGTACGATTGTCAGATGAACGTTGACGTGGCAAAAAACGAATAGAAAGTTTCAAATCAGATTTAATATTACCGTTGGAGAAAAAGCCTATAAATAGCAGAGAAGAACAGTTGAGAAAAATAACACTCTGAATCTCAACTCCGAATCTGAATCAACCCGCTTGATATACTGTTACTCTGCTAAAATCTTTGAAAACATCAAAGCTCACTCTTAATGCGAAGGATCGTTTGCTGAGCATCTTTCGGATGCTTCAAACAAAATATTCTCCAATGAGCTGCAATAGCTTATGTTCTAAGAATATTAACACCGATGAATTAAATCGAGTTTGGTTAAAAACCAAGCAGAAGATACTCGAAGTAATCCTTCGTGAAGAAAATTGTTATATTAGAAAACGTTTTAACTTATGTAAACTAAATAACCGAAAAAGGGTAGATTAGTTTTTGCATTCATCAGTTCAGTTATGGTGTCAACTGAACTGACGGATACTCTAACTGATCCAAACAGTTTGAAAACAATAGTTAATCAGTTATACAAAGGCCCTCGAACTATTTGCTTGAAAATTTGCGGAAAATTAAAAATTTTTTTTTTTAAAAGAACTTAATGGCCTCGCTCATAAAATCACTGGTGAAACAAGTTCAATATTTCAAAATAATTGCAGCGGAAGAAAATAAAGTTTTTCCAAAAATCACAATTTAAAAATATCCATCAACTGATAAAAATTGTTTGCGGAAAAACATAACAACTGCTGCACTGAGGTCCTCGGGTGCCACTACTGCCGACCCAAGCTGGCTCACTGGTCCCCGCCCTCGGCCCTGGCCTCATCAGTACCTACAACAATCAAGTCTAGTGAGCCTAAAGACTCAGCATGCATAAATCGCAGGTAACGAGTAAAAATCTGAATTTAAAATATGCATGGGATAAAATATCCTGTCCTGAGGCATACTGAAAATAATCTGTACTGAGCAATTATAATACGTGCATAATTGAACTGATAATCACAGTAAAAATGTTTGCTCCTTGGAGCCTGTACTGAAATAACTGATAAAATTTTCTGTCGAGATTATGTATTACGCCTGTGGCCACTGCACTAAGCTGAACTGATCGGTAACTGGCTACCGGGGAGGCTGAAACTGAACTGAGCTGGCCGGTCACTGGCGACCGGGTGGTACCATACTGAACCGATCGGTCACTGGCGACCGTATAAAATAACACTCCCACATAGTGAATGAACCACAAGCCATATCGCATAAATCTCAAAAATAATCATTTTCTATTTAATGCACGTAAAATAATTAACTGGCATAATGAAAATGTCCCGTAATTTTACCAACTGGATTGGATTGGATCGTTCCCAGGCTCGCTGCAACCTAACTGTGCCATGAAAAATATGCAATAGCTTAAACTTGACCAACTACGCAATTTACGTTAAAAAGATGCGACTATGACGCCTAATGACTTCGCATTTAATCATGACTCCGAGCCAACTTGAACCGACACTGAACCGACGTATAGTCATGATTAAAATACGCTGAAAAATCATAAAATAATGTTCCTAAAATGATAGAGTCGAAATCTAGGTGGAATGGAGGCCAAAACACGAAATGCTCTTTCGAGAGTCAATTTGGCACATTGCACCGTAAATTCTCGTACGACCTCAAAAATGATCCAAATGACAAACGGTCAAAAACATGACCTTCCTAACTCAATGAGGAACTGTCCAGTCCAAGGCCATGGGCTAAAAGCCAACCAAGAACTCGAACAAGCCTCTGAACCGACACAGCAACTTGCTGTAACTTCCAGCAGCTGCGACCTAGCTTGCATCGCGTCGTTTGCGAGACTTTTGGCCATTGGGGCTTGAACCACCGACCAAAGCCTCTCCACAACGTCCCAAGTAATGATTTGAACCATGGCTAAGGGCCCTAGGCCAGCCACAATTCGCCTCATTCCAGCAACCACCCGAAAGTTCTCACCGAGGGCCCTCATGCGTGCGTGTGTAGTGTTTATGCTATGATCGATGTCTTGCGTCGTTCCAGTGGCCATTTGATTGACCATGGCACGATCTAGACATCTAGGAGCATGATATGAACCGTGGCTAAGGGCCATAGGCCAACCAAGATCCACACCAAGCCAACCAACTCGAAGTACATGTGCTGTCAAAACCTAAGGGGCCGAGAGGGGAAGGGGCTGTTTTCACGTTTTGATTAAAAATCGAGGGGCCATGGACCAAGCCACCAAAAGGGCAACTTAGTCACGTCTTAGACATGCTAGGGAAGTGATCCAACCATGGCTAAAGGCCCTTGGGGCAGCCAAGATCAGATCCTTCCTCCTTGACATCCAAACTGAATTTTCGAATCACATTTCTGCACTTATGGGGAACTTGCTGTCATTTCGGTTTTCCAGCAAGCATGGGGCTGGTTTGAATGGACCAACATGGTCCTAATGCATCCTACTACATGTATACAAGCCGCCTTGGGAGCCTGGAGTCGATCCAATACCTGAAACCATCAAAACTCAGAAAAACGTGAAGCTTGTCAAGGGAAGTCGAAAATTCTGCATGTGTGTTCCAAAATATTTTGACATGGATCTCGATTTTTTGCTTGCTACAACATGATCATGTACTGAAAAATAAATGATAATATGACTTGATTGAGGTTTGAAAGAAATCTAGACATGCCTTGTTTCGTTTCGAAAGAAAACGAACGAAACAACGACGACGCGGCACGGAGGAGGTGGAGCGCTTCTTGTCTACCTTCCTTGAACTCGATTTTCTTGCCTTTCTCCCTAGCTATGGCTCACGATTTTTACCTCTGAAAAGGGTCTTATTTTCACTCAGATTTCGAAAGAAAAGAGAGGGGGAAAAATGGTTAGGAGGGTGAGGGAAGTGGGTGCAAGATATAAGGAAGGATCAAGACCAAGTCCACTCCCTTTGAATTTGAATTTTGAATTATGGTTTGATATCAAATGAGTTGGTGGATGCTTCTAGGAGGTGGTGGCCGAAATTTATCTTGATTCTAGACTAGGATATGTCCATTTATTTAATTAAATTGTGCTCCCAAAAATCCTAGAATTATCCTACTAATTACATGCAAAGAATTGGTCAAAGTTGATGAGTTGGAAAATGAATCTTCTAGCACTAAGGGTGGCCAAAAATGCATGATAAAATAAAGGGAAATGTTGATTATCTAGTCAACTAATAATCCTTGAAAGCCTTACTAATCCTTTAAATAATTTAGTGAGCTAACCCCTTAATTTAATAACTTAAATGAATTCATTTCTTAATCACCTCAAATAATTAAATTAAATCTTCAAACCTCCCTTTCTAACTTAAATGAACTTAGTTACTAGCTAAATTAACTTCTGGAAATATTTCTCGAATCTTAAATTCTATCTCAAAACTTCAACTCCGGTCCGGCCTCACTGAAAATACTGAAATGCTAAAAATCATACTACTGAACTGAAATAATAAATAATTAACTTCAAATAAATGCATTTAAAATAATCATGCAATGAAGTCAATTAAATTAAAAAATATCTAGAATTATGCATGGCTTATACGTCTACTGATTTACGGGTTCTACAATCCTTCCCCCCTCAAATAAATTTCGTACTCGAAATTAGAACTCACCGAATAACTCAGGGTATCGACTCCTCATCTCCGACTCAGACTCCCACAAAGCTTCCTCCTCTGAATGGTTGAGCCATTTGACTTTGACTCGCTTAACCAACTTGTTCCGAAGTTTCTTCTCCTGTCTGTCTAGGATCTGCACGGGTCTCTCCTCATAAGATAAGTTCGGAGTAAGCTGCAACGGCTCTAAATTCAGCACATGCGAAGGATTTGCCATATACTTCCTCAGCATGGAGACGTGAAAGACATTGTGTACTCCGGCCAGATTCGACGGAAGAGCCACACGATACGCTAGCGTCCCAACTCTGTCGAGGATCTCAAACGGTCCAATGAATCTCGGACTGAGCTTCCCTTTCTTGCCAAATCTCATGACACCCTTCATAGGTGCCACTTTCACGAAGACATGATCGCCCACTGCAAACTCTAACTCTCTCCTCCGCTGATCGGCATAACTCTTCTGTCGGCTCTGAGCAGTCCTCATCCTATCACGGATCTTGACTACTACATCTGCTGCCTGCTGAACAATCTCTGGACCCAACTCTGCTCTCTCTCCTACTTCATCCCAATGAACAGGAGATCTACACTTGCGACCATACAGCGCCTCATACGGAGCCATACCTATAGACGACTGGAAACTGTTGTTATAGGTGAACTCTACCAATGGTAAGTTCGACTCCCAACTCCCAGAGAAATCAATGACGCAAGCACGGAGAAGATCCTCTAAGATCTGAATAACTCGCTCCGACTGTCCATCTGTCTGCGGATGGAAAACTGTGCTAAACAGCAACTTCGTACCCAAAGTCGAATGCAAACTCTTCCAAAATGAGGAAGTGAATCTGGGATCTCTGTCGGATACGATAGAAACTGGAATACCATGGAGTCGGACTATCTCTCGGATATACAGCTCTGCATACTGAACCATGGTGAAAGTCGTTTTAATAGGCAAGAAGTGTGCTGATTTGGTAAGACGATCTACAATCACCCAGATAGCATTCGATCCTCTGGCTGACCTCGGCAATCCGATCACAAAGTCCATGGTAATGTTCTCCCACTTCCACTCGGGAATAGGAAGAGGCTTGAGCAAACCTGCTGGTCTCTGATGCTCGGCCTTCACTAACTGGCAAGTCAGGCACTCGGATACAAAACGCCTGATGTCCTTCTTCATTCCTGACCACCAATACAATAGCTGCAGATCTTTGTACATCTTCGTACTCCCAGGGTGAATGGAGTACGGGGACGTATGGGCCTCTGATAAGATGTCTGCTCGGATAGAATCACTGCTAGGAACCCATATCCTATCTCGGTATCTCACAATACCGTCGCTGACTGTATACAAAACACTGCCCTTAGCTTCATCTCTCTTCTTCCACTGTGCCAACTGCTCATCTGCTGCCTGACCGCTGCGAATACGGTCAATAAGAGAGGACTGGATAGTCAAGGTAGATAAACGAGGAACTCTACCTCGAGGATAAGTCTCAAGATCAAACCTCTGCATCTCAATCTGAAGAGGTTTCTGCATCGTCAAATGAGCCATCACTGCGACTTTCCTGCTCAAAGCATCCGCAACTACATTAGCTTTACCCGGGTGGTAGCCAATGTCACAATCGTAGTCTTTCACAAGCTCCAACCAACGCCTCTGACGCATGTTCAGCTCCTTCTGCGTAAAGAGATACTTGAGGCTCTTATGGTCGGTAAAGATCTGGCACTTCTCTCCATATAGATAGTGCCTCCAAATCTTCAAAGCAAAAACTACGGCCGCTAACTCCAGATCATGGGTGGGGTAGTTCTTCTCGTGGATTTTCAGCTGTCGAGAAGCATACGCTATCACTCTCCCATGCTGCATCAAAACTGCACATAAACCAAGCTTCGAAGCATCAGTATAAAGGACAAACTCACCGGGCCCTGATGGCATGGCCAAAACTGGTGCTGAAATAAGAGCTTGCTTCAAAGTATCGAAGCTCTTCTGACACTCCTCGCTCCACACAAACTTCACATTTTTCTTTGTCAGTGCTGTGAGTGGAACGGCGATAGAGGAGAATCCCTGGATGAATTTTCTGTAATATCCTGCTAGTCCAAGGAAACTGCGGATCTCAGATGCATTCTGAGGCACAACCCAATCTCTAACTGCTACAACTTTTGCGGGGTCTACCTCAATACCACTGCTAGAAACAATGTGGCCCAAGAACGCCACCTTCTCTAACCAGAATTCGCACTTACTGAACTTTGCGAATAATTTGTGCTTCTGCAATGTCTGCAACACTGTGGTCAGATGCCTGCTGTGCTCCTCCCGATTCTTGGAGTAGACGAGAATGTCATCTATGAACACTATCACAAACTGGTCGAGGTACGGCTGAAATACGCGATTCATGAGATCCATGAAGATCGCTGGCGCATTCGTCAGACCGAACGGCATCACAAGGAACTCGTAGTGACCATAACGAGTCCTGAAAGCTGTCTTCGAAACATCAGCACCTCTCACCCTCAACTGGTGATAACCAGAACGCAGATCTATCTTGGAGAAAATCGAAGCTCCCTGCAACTGGTCAAACAGATCCTCAATCCTCGGCAGTGGATATTTATTCTTCACTGTAACCCTGTTCAACTCCCGGTAGTCAATGCAAAGCCTCATCGAGCCATCCTTCTTTTTCACGAATAAGACCGGCGCGCCCCATGGAGAAAAGCTCGGGCGAATGAACTCCTTGTCGAGAAGTTCCTGGATCTGCTTCTTAAGCTCTGCCATCTCTGTCGGTGCTAGACGGTACGGCGCTTTGGATATCGGAGCCGTACCTGGCATAAGCTCAATGGAAAACTCCACCTCTCTCTCGGGTGGCATACCAGAGACGTCTTCGGGAAAAACATCTAAGAAATCTCTAACAATCGGAACATCTGAGGCTGACTGGCTGGGTTCCTCGGGGACAGATAAAAAGGTTGCTAGAAATGCCCGACACCCTCTATGCATGAGCTTCCTAGCCTGAACATAAGGAATAATGCGCGGTAAAGAAAAGTACCTGTCCGGATCAAATAAGAACTGCTCCATTCCAGGCGGTCGGACAAGAACGGATCTCCGCTGGAAGTCTATCAACACTCTGTTCCTCAATAGCCAGTCCATCCCTAGGATGATGTCAAATTCCGGCATCGGTAACACGATCAGATCCGCATAAACAAGATTACCGTGCAGCTCAAGGTCTATATCTCGGATAACATTGGTAGCTGCCATCTCCTCTCCTGACGGCAACACTACTGAAAAGGATGTATCTAGCCCAATGGTCTGGATCTTGAGAAAGTTTGCAAAGACCTCCGAAATAAACGAGTGAGTGGACCCTGAATCTATCAAGGCCTTGGTAGCGGAACCAGATATAAAAATTCTCCCTGAAAGAGCGGAGCTCTAAGTTGAATCCCACTACAAGGTCTAAACTTATAGACATGCAAAGGTCAAGGTTCCTCTAGCTTAATTTCCCCGAAATAAATCTGAGTAGAGCATGCAATCCTATAACAGTTCTAGGTTTAAAATCTAAATCCCGATTCCCAAAACACGGAAATTCAAATAATAACTTAAAGTTTAAAGGTACCTGTCAACAACATAGTCTCCGGGTTGGTTTCCGTGGCATGGAGAGCAAAAACTCTGCCTTGGGTAGGCAGATTCCTCTGAGGACACTGCAGCAACATGTGGTCTGGACTGCCACACTTAAAACACTTTCCTGAGCCAGCCATACATGCTCCAGGATGGCGACGTGAGCACCTGGGACAGACTGGGTGCTCCTGAGTCCTCGGGGCTGGGCGTCCCCGCTGCTGCTGCTGCTGGCCTCTGTTCCTGGGCGGTCCATGAAAAGGCCTCTTATTCTGTTGCTGATGCTGATGAGGAGGAGGGCGGTGCGGTGCCTGGACTGGGCGCTTGCCCTGGCGATCCCTCTCGATATCCCGCAGATCCTGCTCTGCGGCTAAGGCCTTGGAGACGGCAATCTCATAAGTAGCAGGGTCAGATACCCTAACATCCCGGCGCAAGATCGGCTGTAAACCCACCAGGAAGTGCATCAGCTTGGCTTTGGCATCATTCGCTATCAGGGGCACAAAGTGACAGCCCCTCTCGAACTTACGGATAAACTCCGTAACCGACATATCCCCTTGTCTCAGACTCATGAACTCGGTGGTCAGCCTGGTGCGAACCTCCTCAGCAAAATACTTGGAGTAGAAAACCTCCGTAAAGCGGGTCCAAGAAAGTGTAGCCAATGTCAGGGCTACCGAAGCTCCTTCCCACCATAAGCGGGCGTCTCCATTGAACAGGTAGGTGGCACATCGGACTCGGTCTGCGTCTCCCAGCTCCATAAAATCGAAGATAACCTCGAGGGATTTGATCCATCCCTCGGCAACCATGGGGTCAGATGCCCCAGAGAACTCCTTCGGGCGCATCTTCATGAATCGCTCATACACAGCCTCGGGCCCTGTCGGCCTGGCTGCGGCTGCGGCTACGGCTGCGGCATTGCCCCCCGCAAACTGTGCGAAGAACTGTGCCATCCCAGCTAACATCTGGGCACTCATGTCCGGTGGGGGCGGTGGAGGAGGTGGTAGGTCTCCCTCCTGTCTACGCTCCTCCCTGTCTTCTCGGCGAGGCTCCTCCTCTCTGTTGCGCTCTAAAATGCGTCTAGGGGGCATACTGTTCCAACATAACCCATACGTAACTAACATGCATAATTCCATAATTTATTACTGAAATACTCAAAATCTGGAAGCATGCTGACAAAATAATTCATGCTATAACTGAAATGCTGAACAAAATGCTGAACTGAAAAACTTACAGACCAAAGGCGTGGCTTCGTGAGCTTCTCGCGGTCAGTAGTAGTGAAACCCTATACAGAACCTGGCTCTGATACCAACTGCAAAGGCCCTCGAACTACTTGCTTGAAAATTTGCGGAAAATTAAAATTTTTTTTTTTTTTTAAAAGAACTTAATGGCCTCGCTCATAAAATCACTGGTGAAACAAGTTCAATATTTCAAAATAATTGCAGCGGAAGAAAATAAAGTTTTTCCAAAAATCACAATTTAAAAATATCCATCAACTGATAAAAATTATTTGCGGAAAAACATAACAACTGCTGCACTGAGGTCCTCGGGTGCCACTACTGCCGACCCAAGCTGGCTCACTGGTCCCCGCCCTCGGCCCTGGCCTCATCAGTACCTACAACAATCAAGTCTAGTGAGCCTAAAGACTCAGCATGCATAAATCGCAGGTAACGAGTAAAAATCTGAATTTAAAATATGCATGGGATAAAATATCCTGTCCTGAGGCATACTGAAAATAATCTGTACTGAGCAATTATAATACGTGCATAACTGAACTGATAATCACAGTAAAAATGTTTGCTCCTTGGAGCCTGTACTGAAATAACTGATAAAATTTTCTGTCGAGATTATGTTTTACGCCTGTGGCCACTGCACTAAGCTGAACTGATCGGTAACTGGCTACCGGGGAGGCTGAAACTGAACTGAGCTGGCCGGTCACTGGCGACCGGGTGGTACCATACTGAACTGATCGGTCACTGGCGACCGTATAAAATAACACTCCCACATAGTGAATGAACCACAAGCCATATCGCATAAATCTCAAAAATAATCATTTTCTATTTAATGCACGTAAAATAATTAACTGGCATAATGAAAATGTCCCGTAATTTTACCAACTGGATTGGATTGGATCGTTCCCAGGCTCGCTGCAACCTAACTGTGCCATGAAAAATATGCAATAGCTTAAACTTGACCAACTACGCAATTTACGTTCAAAAGATGCGACTATGACGCCTAATGACTTCGCATTTAATCATGACTCCGAGCCAACTTGAACCGACACTGAACCGACGTATAGTCATGATTAAAATACGCTGAAAAATCATAAAATAATGTTCCTAAAATGATAGAGTCGAAATCTAGGTGGAATGGAGGCCAAAACACGAAACGCTCTTTCGAGAGTCAATTTGGCACATTGCACCGTAAATTCTCGTACGACCTCAAAAATGATCCAAATGACAAACGGTCGAAAACATGACCTTTCTAACTAAATGAGGCACTGTCCAGTCCAAGGCCATGGGCTAAAAGCCAACCAAGAACTCGAACAAGCCTCTGAACCGACACAGCAACTTGCTGTAACTTCCAGCAGCTGCGACCTAGCTTGCATCGCATCGTTTGCGAGACTTTTGGCCATTGGGGCTTGAACCACCGACCAAAGCCTCTCCAAAACGTCCCAAGGAATGATTTGAAACATGGCTAAGGGCCCTAGGCCAGCCACAATTTGCCTCATTCCAGCAACCACCCGAAAGTTCTCACCGAGGGCCCTCATGCGTGCGTGTGTAGTGTTTATGCTATGATCGATGTCTTGCGTCGTTCCAGTGGCCATTTGATTGACCATGGCACGATCTAGACATCTAGGAGCATGATATGAACCGTGGCTAAGGGCCATAGGCCAACCAAGATCCACACCAAGCCAACCAACTCGAAGTACATGTGCTGTCAAAACCAAAGGGGCCGAGAGGGGAGGGGGCTGTTTTCACGTTTTGATTAAAAACCGAGGGGCCATGGACCAAGCCACCAAAAGGGCAACTTAGTCACGTCTTAGACATGATAGGGAAGTGATCCAACCATGGCTAAAGGCCCTTGGGGCAGCCAAGATCAGATCCTTCCTCCTTGACATCCAAACTGAATTTTCGAATCACATTTCTGCACTTATGGGGAACTTGCTGTCATTTCGGTTTTCCAGCAAGTATGGGGCTGGTTTGAATGGACCAACATGGTCCTAATGCATCCTACTACATGTATACAAGCCGCCTTGGGAGCCTGGAGTCGATCCAATACCTGTAACCATCAAAACTCAGAAAAACGTGAAGCTTGTCAAGGGAAGTCGAAAATTCTGCATGTGTGTTCCAAAATATTTTGACATGGATCTCGATTTTTTGCTTGCTACAACATGATCATGTACTGAAAAATAAATGATAATATGACTTGATTGAGGTTTGAAAGAAATCTAGACATGCCTGGTTTCGTTTCGAAAGAAAACGAACGAAACAACGACGACGCGGCACGGAGGAGGTGGAGCGCTTCTTGTCTACCTTCCTTGAACTCGATTTTCTTGCCTTTCTCCCTAGCTATGGCTCACGATTTTTACCTCTGAAAAGGGTCTTATTTTCACTCAGATTTCGAAAGAAAGGAGAGGGGGAAAAATGGTTAGGAGGGTGAGGGAAGTGGGTGCAAGATATAAGGAAGGATCAAGACCAAGTCCACTCCCTTTGAATTTGAATTTTGAATTATGGTTTGATATCAAATGAGTTGGTGGATGCTTCTAGGAGGTGGTGGCCGAAATTTATCTTGATTCTAGACTAGGATATGTCCATTTATTTAATTAAATTGTGCTCCCAAAAATCCTAGAATTATCCTACTAATTACATGCAAAGAATTGGTCAAAGTTGATGAGTTGGAAAATGAATCTTCTAGCACTAAGGGTGGCCGAAAAATGCATGATAAAATAAAGGAAAATGTTGATTATCTAGTCAACTAATAATCCTTGAAAGCCTTACTAATCCTTTAGATAATTTAGTGAGCTAACCCCTTAATTTAATAACTTAAATGAATTCATTTCTTAATCACCTCAAATAATTAAATTAAATCTTCAAACCTCCCTTTCTAACTTAAATGAACTTAGTTACTAGCTAAATTAACTTCTGGAAATATTTTCTCGAATCTTAAATTCTATCTCAAAACTCCAACTCCGGTCCGGCCTCACTGAAAATACTGAAATGCTAAAAATCATACTACTGAACTGAAATAATAAATAATTAACTTCAAATAAATGCATTTAAAATAATCATGCAATGAAGTCAATTAAATTAAAAAAAAATCTAGAATTATGCATGGCTTATACGTCTACTGATTTACGGGTTCTACAAGTTAAATACACAAGATATATTTATGGATGTTTGGAGACTTCAACTACTCCTAGGTCACCCCTTCTACCACCTCGAGTAGGATTCACTAGAAGACTTTGACTTATACGACTCTTTGTACAAACCCACTAAACTAGGACTTACACTACTGCCTAAACTGAACTCCTTGCTACGACTGAAGGTAGCACATTCCAGCCAACACTTATTTAACGTATATGTGTCAAAGACTACATACACAAGTTTAACGTCATTATGCAAGACTGTATATGAGTGGTTGAGAGAATTTGTGTGTAAGAACTGAACAAGGATGTTCTCACACACTGAGGGAAAATTGCTTCTAAACTAAGTAGATAATACGTTAAAATGTCCATCTGGGCTGAATGCTTCTGAAAGCAGATGTGCAATGTGCGTGCCCTTTTTTTTCTCTCTTAAAGAAGCTTTTTGTATTGAATCTCGTTCTTTTTCTTCAGCTTCTTTTTCTTCTTTTTCTTGTTGTTATTATTGAGTCTTCACTGATCTTCTCTTTATATAGGCGGGAAAACTGAACGTACAGTGAGACTCATTTATTGTATCTGTTGCGTCTTGAATTTGTTTCTTGGACTTTATGTCTCGACTTTTCGACTGCCCTTCTGAAATGTTTTGTCTTTAATGCTCTGATGAAACGTCCATTATTGTCCTTGGATTGGACAATGGATTTGTACCTTCATGTACAGCTGGACTCCACTGAAAGAGTTTGTCTTCATCCATAACTGAAAGATTCTGACGGATGCTTAGAACTGGTCAGCTGAACTGATCTTCAGTGAGGCTGGTGAAATCAGTTGACTCGTCAGTTGAACTGATTTCACTCTTGTTCAGTTGAACTGATCAGCTGAGTTTCTTCATCAGTTGAACACTCCTTCGGCTAGCCAGGTTTCTGAGGTTCTCCTGCTGAACCACCTATCAACTGGACAATCAGTTGGACTGCTCAATTGACATAACAGTTAGAATGATTTAGTTTCTGCGATCAGTTGGGTATTTAGTTTGCGATGTAAACAGCTCGTGAGTGATCCTAGATGCTGCACACTAAGGTAGATTATTAGTAACATAATTAACAAGTTTTGTTATCATCAAAATCAAGATTGCGAACTTGAAAAGTTCTTACATATTGTATACATTCATAGCATTCAAGGCTATACTTCGAGCTTACAAGCACAAACTTTTAATGTTTTTATACTTGATCTTGAAGAGATCAGTTGTGCTAGATTATTTCAGTTCAGTTGAGTACTGTTAACTGTTTTGTAACTAAGAGTTTCAGTTTGGCATTGTTAAGTCCAAAACTGAAGTGGGTCTGTACAACTCTTTGTATTGATCAAAGTCTTTTAGTGAATATCTTATATTCGAGATAGAAGGGATGACGTAGGAATGATTGAAATAACCGAAAGTCCGTAAAATCTTGTGTGTTCTTATTTCAGTTTTTATTATATCTATCAGTCAGTTTATTTTCGCACTATTATTGTTAATGGATTGATATCTACTGACAAGATTCTGGAGTTTCAGTTTATCACTAAACTGACTCATTAATATTCAAAAAGGTTGTGAAAATCATTAGTATTTATTCAACCCCCCCTTCTAAACACTCTTTTACCCCCTAACTGATCCTATCAGCATCTATGGATCAAGTAAATGTTGTAAGAAAAGGCTATATACCATGTTGCATCGGCCTTTTTAAACTGGGTTGTATGGACCCTATCCAGATCCACTACTAGTCACTTGATAAGCATGCATAATTAACTTAAAAATAATATAACAACAAAAATGTTAAAAGCTTAGAATGACAAATTCAATGGAACATAATAACTGAATTAGATACAATGAAATAAACATAATGATAACCTTGGCTCCCCTGCTCTCTAGTCATTGCCGGGTCGCTATCCTGTCCACATATGGAACTTGCAAGTTGCTCCGTCGAGTGGGGTTTCCGAGATAACAAGGATCGTGATTGAAAATCACTCAGTACATATTATATGTGTATAAAAATCTATATGCAATGTATGGAATATAAACTAGTATCTGGGATCAAACTGGATAATCACTAATCAATCATAGGCACTAGAGTATGTAACATACTAGTTCGTCGAGTCAATTGGTGTCTTACATACCCTTATCAATTAGATGTGAACATGCGATGTCCGGGTTAAATCAGTCAACTCACCATACATGACTATGTGACCCTGTTACCCGTTCGTCTCCAAAGACTAAGGCTCATTAAGGAGTTGACTTTGAGGAAACCTTTTCTTACAGTTGCAATGTTCAAGTCTATAAGGATATTGTTGGCCATAGCTTCATGGTATGACTATGAGATATGGCAGATGGATGTCAAGACAACCTTTCTTAATGGGGATATTAAGGAAGAGATTTACATGTCTCAACCTGAAGGGTTTACATCTATCGGAAGTGAGCATATGGTATGAGAACTTCAAAGATCTATTTATGGTCTGAAGTAGGTATCTAGGAGTTGGAACCTTAGATTCGATAGTATAATCAAAGAGTTTTGTTTTACTAAGAATCATGAGGAACCCTGTGTGTATAAGAAGGTCAGTGGGAGTGCTGTGACATTCCTGGTGCTTTATGTTGATGACATTCTACTCATTGGAAATGATGTAGGAATGTTGCAATCAACCAAAATATGGTTAACGAGTAAGTTCTCGATGCAGGACTTGGGTGAAGCACCTTTTGTAATGGGAATACAAATCTATAGATATAGATCAAGAAGATTGATTGGTCTCACCCAATCCACATACATTGATACTATCGTGAAGTTGTTCTCGATGGATGAGTCCAAGAGAGGACATCTACCAATGTGTCATGGCGTGTCTCTATCCAAGTCTATGTCTTCCAAGACTGATACAGAGATAGCGGCGACATAAATTCCGTATGCATCTGCGATTGGTAGCATCATGTATGGGATGCTATCTACACGTCCTGACGTGGCTTTTACATTAAGTGTAGTGAGTAGATATCAATCGAACCCTGGTCTTTCACACTGGAAAACTGTGAAAGACATCCTCAAGTATTTGAGAAGGACCAATAAGTTGTTCTTGGTCTATGGGGGTGGAGACTTGAAATTAGAAGGCTATACCGAATCTAGCTTCCAAAGCGATATCGATGACTCGAAGTCAACCTCTGGGATTCGTATTCATGCTCAATGGTGCTGCTGTCTCTTGGAAGAGTTCCAAGCAAGATAGTACTGCGGATTCCACCACTGAGGCCGAATACATTGCTGCATCAGCTGCAGCAAAGGAGGCTGTTTGGATAAGAAATTTCGTCCAAGAGTTGGGCGTCATTCCTAATAGAGTTGCTCCTGTCCCGGTGTTTTGTTATAACACGGGAGCTATAGCTCAAGCAAAGAAGCCAAGGTCTCATCAGAAATCCAAACACGTATTGAGAAAGTACCACATCCTCCGAGAGATTGTGGAAAGAGGAGAAGTGTCGATTGACAAAGTCGGATCCACAGATAATGTTGCTGATCCACTAACTAAGCCTTTACTTGGACCATTATTCAAAAAGCATCACGAATCGATTGGTTTGAAGCATATGGGTAGTTGGCTCTAGTGCAAGTGGGAGATTGTTAGAGTAGATGCTCGTCGAGCCAAGTGTTGGCCGAGTGTTCGCAATGAAACTCTATGTATAAACAATCTTTATTTTAATAATATTTGAAATTATTGTTTTGGCACATCTTTATCTGTATATCCATGCTAGTTTCATAAATAAAGTTCTTGAATATACAAGTAGTAGAAAGAATATGAGATGCTCCTATGATGAGTATCATGAAACTTATATTTGCAATACTGTATATTCTAAACTGTTTCTAGTCGATTTAGCCGCCGCAAAGAAGGATATAGGCTGCTCGAGTTTGAGACTAGTATCTGCGATATAAGTATCATGTTTCATTGGTAGGAGACATTGTGATGTTCGAACATGCAGATAGGTGCTCCTTGTAGAGTGCACTGAACAACCCTCCATAAAGGACTTTCCAAGTGGTTCTTACTTATCGAGTGGAAACGTCCTAGTTTATTGTTGTACACCATTAGTTCTTATGACCCGGGACAACATTGAGACTCTATATGCTAGCATTGCACTTTGACTTTTTTACCGACTCATATGGGATCATCTGGTGGCAAGGTTGGGAGTTTTGTCGAAACATATAGGAGTCGATGCATTGTAGTCGGGGATTCACTGCTTACCTTCGGGTATGGATATCCTATGTGATCTAATTTATATGTAGTATGAAATCTCTGATCAGAGTATGGTGGTAATTATGAAAGGGATTTCATAGATTACACCATCTATGCTACTACGACATGACACATAGTATCGATTCATTGACAGCTCTCGATATACCAATAGTTGTCGAATCGGTCGGGATATATGAGTTGAAGGGACCGTACTGTACGCTCACCATAATAGAATGGTTCTTGCAGGCACTATCATTTGATACCTAGGGAATCATGTAAGCGATGCTGCTAGGCGTTTAACATGATTGGTTGGGTGCTATCATACTTGAGTTCTGACGTTCTTATTATCAAGTAGTTGATAATTAAGAATGGAGCAATTGAGGTATGCTCATATAAGGACATGTTTAGTCCCGAATCACATTAAGATGTGAACCACGACTAGTTGTATCAATGAATCATTGAGGGTCACACAAGTGCTAACTTTCTAGATCCCGTTGAGAAGTAAAATAGTTCAATGTGTTGAACGGCTTATAAAGGAGTTTATAAACACAAATAAAAATAGAAGTATGACTTCTATAAGGAGAATGTAACTTTTGATTTGAGGAAAGTGTTCCTAAATTAAAAGTTGGCCAAACAAATAATGTATTTGAAAATTGTGATTTTCATAAACATTATTATAGACTAAATTAAATTAATTCAAGTGTTGAATTAATTAAACACTAGTGGACCTAGTAGAGTCCAAATAATTAAATTAATTCAAGTGTTGAATTAATTAAACTACATTGGGCCTTGTAGAGCCCAATTAGAAATAATTATTCAACTAGTGAGCTTGAGTAAAATCAAGTAAGGTTTAATTGGTCTCAAATTTGTTTGAGACAATTAAATTAAAGTCCATGGGCTTTGTAATTGTTACAAGCCCAAATAGAATTGCATGCATGGGAGATGAAAGGGTGGAGGCTACTTTTTCAATATCAAAGGCATGACATGCCTTTGGAATACACAACAACTTTTTGAACACCCAAGAAAATTTTCTCTCCCCTTGACTCCATACCATGGCCGAAATTTAGAGATCATTCTCCTCCATTTTTTTTTGCTTCATCACTTGTTGATTGAAAGCATACACTTCTCAATGAAAAATACTATAATTTTTCTAGTGCAAAATTAGAGTGGTTCTACTTTGTAAGTGGTGGACCTAATTTTAAAGAAAGGAATCCATTTGAGCAAATAATGGTGTTGGAAGCTTGTAGATTGTCTACCTTCAAGAGCCAAGTTATTTACGACTTGGTTGGTGCCAAAACATCAATCCTTGTGATTGATATGTAATTTTTCTAAACACACTATGAATGTCATTTTGTGTTTTATTGTTATTTGCTACACATATCGTGAGGTGCTCGATTTTGTTTTCTTTTTTAAAATCATTTTTAAAACTGCCGTTGCGCAACTGGGTACCGTAACCGATCCCCTTTCAAGTGATATCAAGAGCTATGGTTATAATTTTAGTGTAGCAAATACATGATATTATATTAAGTTCTATTTCTAACCGCATGAAATGATTTGTTGCAACCAAACCGAGGCCATTTTGGGGGCAAATTTCGGACAGCTCGGGTTGCCTGAGGGGCTGCCCATTTCGGGCTGCAAGGGCGGCCCAACGGCCCCCTTGAAAAATAAAAATTAAAAAAAAATTTTTTTTTGGCCGAAATCCCGCGACGGAGCTCTGGCGACGGCGATGACGACTAGGGTTTCCAAAAGTGTTTTGGAATATCAAAGTGTCATGGGCCTTGAAATTGTTGGTCCATTAGATGGATAATACAATTTGTGAATTAAATGGGCCAAAATATTTTTTGGTGAAAAATGATTTTTTGGGACCTTAAGTTTAAATTTACAAAAGTTGTACATATTTTCTCATGAAATAAATAATTGAAGTTGGACTATAGTTATTTATAGTAAATTGTGATTTACAAGAAATTCGGTTATAAATAAATTAATTAGAAAAAAGACAAAGAAGTTTGTATACTTTGTTGATTTAGTTTATAATCGTGGTGGTTAGTGATTGGATCAAAATATATAATATTGGATCAATTGATTATTGTGATAATTAATTGATGGTGTATGATATGTGATATTATGCATGAAGGATGATCAAAAGCCCAAGCCCAATTTGCTAGGTGTATGCTAGAATATTTTGTGTTGAATGATTGTAATAATTATCAATTTATAAAGTGGCTTGGTTTATGGCCGTTCCTACCCCATGAGATGTATTCCCATTTGCCATGGATATTTATTTGTAAATATTTGTATAGTGGAAGATCAAGATTGGAAGATGGTGGTCTTGATGATTATGAAGATCGAAGACATGTAAATATTGGAGGCTTATGTAAAAGTTGCATTTGCATCCCATGCATTTCCCTAGGATTGGACATAGGCCTGTGCTTAGCTCACACGAGCCATTATTTTTGGGGCGATTGATCATCCTAGTTTAATTTACTGTTTATAATATATGCATGATAATAACAAAGTTGCATGAATCCGACAAACATATGATCAAACATGGCGAGCTTTTAAATAAAATTAATGACGAGACTTTTCAAAATTAAAAAACCTCATTTTGAATAAGATTCAAAATTAATATCATGCCCGAAAAGGGGAATTATAAAGTTGTTTATAATTTTCATGTCTTCCATCGACAATGGGTGCAAGATGAATGCTACCCGTGTTTGGGGCTCGACTCATATTATTGGGGGGCCCTGGACACCGAATAGCTGTGACATCCATTGACATAGTGATGTGAACTAAGTGGAACTCCCATGATTTCAGCTCATATTATTGAGGGAACTCATGACGACCGTCCATTAAGTTTCAACATCGATGGGTAAGGCTCGACACGTAAAGATGAACGACGTCATATTATTGGGTCCTAATCAACCGTGAGACAAAAGTTTACATAGAGGGTTGCATGGTGATGCAATTGGAAACTACCTCTTAAGAATTATGATTGGCTGATATTATTCGGGATCATAATTTGCTAATTGGACCTTACATACCTACTGAGGAAAGGAGTTTCCCGTTTTCACTAGAGGGTAGTGAAAAATGTCAAAACAATGGGCGCGAAAATTTATGAAGTAAAAGTCCATACTTTATATCTTACTAAATATTTTAAAATAGTCATTAACATTTATCTGTTTTACTTTTCAGTATATTTTTGACAATGTCTTCGATTCGCAATCCGCTATCTGCAATTGAAACGTCTGCTATTCGTTTTCTTAAAACGTGCTAGATTTTTTTTTAGAAAAAACCTCACATAGCATCGGCCGAATTGCTTACACAAGCATAAAATATTTTTAACATATCTTGAAATCATAAATCATAACTAGTGCGGAAAAATAGCGTCGGTCCTCGGGTTATGTGCACCTTTAGTCCAGCAAAGTCAACCATCAAGACCTCCATTATCATATTCATAATCAATATCACATGCATCAATCACACCTAGTGAGTCTAAAGACTCAACACGTCATATTCTTGATAACGAGTAATACGCAATACAGATAACATACAACAGTGAAAAATACTTGTACTTAAAATATCATTTGATTGAAGATGCATAAAAATAAACATTTTCGTAAAAATTTCATGATGCGTAAAACTTTTAAATAAAAACATTTTCATAATCTTATGCATAAACATTTTCATATAAACATAAACATATTCATATTCATATCAACATATTCATATCATCATATTCATATTCATGTTCATATTCGTGTTTGTTGAATTCAGATCGTGATTGTGACTCGTATTCTTAAACGTATTGGGCGATGGATCCATCTAGAGAAAACCACAGTACTGGGCGGCGGGGACACCAGCGACACTCTCACCTGTCAACTGGGCCTTGGCCAACTTATTAACATATTCGTATTCGTATCACGTATTCGTATTCGTATCCGTATCCAATGAAACACGATCGTCGGGCTCCCACTGGGACCATAACCCTCACGATATTTCCAACATGTAGTAGTCACAATCCCTTCACGTCCTTCAACATGTTATCATCACTTAATAAAAATATTCATATAATATCATTTTTATTTTGAAACCAAGCATGCAACATGTTTTTTAAATGTCCAATTTAAAGTCATAAAAATCATAGACATTTAAAAATCATAATTTAACATATAAAAATTCATAAACATCCATAATCATTGAAAATAATCATATTAGTACATAAAACAACATTCAGGACACTGTCATGACGTTTACTAATTTCTAGGTGTAAAAAGACCGTTTTACCCCTGGACGTGACGTTTTACGTTTTTGACGGTTTCTTGATTTTCTTGACTCTAACATGTCCCAAATAATTATTTAAGCTTAAATTAAAATTCCCATAATTTTATTTAGCTTAAAAATGAGGCTTTTTAATTAATTCGTAATTGGACATTTTAAAGGCGTTTTAATTCCGAAAAATCCAAAACTTCAATATAAAATTCCTAAATTCTAATTTTAGTCTATTTATATTATTTCAGTCCCTATGAACCACGACTCAGTCCCCCAGTGAGCCGTTGTTCAAGTTTTTTAAGTTAGAAAACCTCTGCTTGACCCTATTTAGTTAGCACCGAGTCATCTTGCGATTTTCTCGTGCCGCCCTCGAACCAAAGTGAACCAGACCCTTCCCAACACACTTATGCAGCCTACTGACACATAAGAACCCACGGCCCCAGCCCCTGGACCCGAAACCGAACCCCTAAAGCTTGGACCCATGATTGCCGAGAATTGCATACACCTTAGGACTCTACGTTTCAGCCTCATAGGACTCTAGCTGACCGGACCAGCCTTGAACCCTCGTGTTGTACACACACCTAAGACACTAATGACGCACCCTAGCCCAGCCTCAAGCCCCCAGTCCGAGCCACAGACCCCCTGCAAGTCTGCGCACCCTGCGCGTCTCGCATGCACCCTCACGGGTAGGAGTCCTTCTTTGCAAGGACTCCTCCCACCCGACTTACTCGAGTCCTAGCATGGCTAGGACTCTACCCCTGACTCATACACTTCCCTAGCCAAGGCATGGACATGAGCCGCACCAAGCCAAGCTGCGAAGAACAAACCCGAAGCCCTTGATCCCCTATGACAGCGTGTTGCTTCTATTTTGTATCCTTCGGTTTCCAGCATGTGTGGTGTGTCTCTAGGACTCCAAAGTTACGTGAAAACCATCCTAAATCATAGCCTAGATCATGGCAGCCCTTAAACAATACACAAACATGATTTAGGAATCAAAAACTTTGCTTAACAATTCATATTATGATCAAAAACGAAAATACATAAAAGTGGCACTTATTTTCATGTTTTTCATGCATAAAAGAATACTATGATGTGATGATGGTTTTTGAAGGAAAGAATAGGCGTGCCTTTGCGTAATTTACGTACGAAAAACCGTTGACGATTGCGAAGAACGGACGAGAACCTTTGGCTTGAATCTCCCTAAGCTTCCCACGAAAATTTCTTCAAAGCTTAAAGTGTGTGTGCCGTGTGCTTCGTAAAGTAGGGCTGCTGGGGGAAGAGTTTTACAATTTTGAGATTGTGTGGCGTGAAGTTGTGGTTTTGGGGAGGGTTTTTAATGTATTTTATAGTTAATTGCTTACTAGTTAGGCTTAGGCCCATTAAACATATAATTAGACCCATTAGTGCTTAATTAGTATTTAATTAACATATAAAAATAGTTTTGGTAAAATAAGTTTGTAAATTAAATAGCCGGGTTGTCCAAACGTTTGCATTTTTACTAAAAATCCAACACCGATAAAATTTACGTCCCGGCGTATAAAATCACTTCCAAACCCCTTATTTTAAAAAATAATAAAAAGCATCACTCATATTTTAAATAATTAAAAACAATTAACCAATAAAAATATTTTCTATTTTTCATCCCTCGGTCTCCGTTCCTCGATCGCAACTCGAATAACCTTTAAAAATACATTTTAATGCAATCATGGAGAAAAATATATTTTAAACATGAAAATATGCACAACATAATTAATCCATGCAATTAAAACATTTAATTAATATACACAATGAATTTAATAATTTGCGCATGTGGTTCGCGTGGACCTTTAAATTTTCGGGGTGTTACAGTAATACTCGACAAACACGTATTAACCAGACCTAATTACCTCAATTGGCAAAGAATTTTGAAAATCGTCTTGAATTCGGAAAGGATAGCGTATACACTTACTAAGTCGCCCCCTGCTGAGGCTCTGACTAGTTGCACTCCTGAGGAATTGAAGACTTACAAGGATTGGTGTGACCATGACTTGCGAGCTAAGTGTTATATGCAGACTTCTATGAATGATGAGCTGCAGAGGCGTTTTGAGGATGCAAAGAGTGCTGCTGACATTCATTTGCATCTCAAGGAGCTCTTTGGTGAGAAAACACGGCCTCTTAGGCATGCTACCGTCAAGGAGCTAATCACTTTACGCATGAGAGATGGGGCTTCGGTCCATGAGCATGGCCTAAAGATGATTGGGCTCGTGGACAAGCTCGTTGGCATGGATCTGATGTTACCTTCGGAGTTGACCACCGACGTGTTACTCTTGTCGCCGCCTAACTCATTTGATCCTTTTGTGGTGAATTTCAACATGAACAAGCTGGAGCCTACCCTTGAGGAGTTGATGAACATGCTTGTGACCTTTAAGTCCACCATCAAGAAAAAAAAGCCGGTTCTTTATGTGGATTCTTCATCTGGTACGAAGACTGGTCCACCTGGGAAGGGAAAGAAGCGTTCTTTCCAACGTCCCAAGAAGAATGTGCCCTTGAAGAGGCAAGCTCTGAATCCCGTTGTGGTTGCCACACCAGTAAAGGCTGACAAGGCTGCTGATGTTTGTCATCACTGCAAGAAGCCTGGACATTGGAGGCGTAATTGTAGCGAATATCTTGCCCAGAAGGGTTCTGGAAATGGTATGTTCTATATTGAAGTAAACATTTCAATTAAATCTACTTCTTGGGTATTGGATACCATCTGTGGCTCACATCTCTGTAATGATTTGCAGGTGATGGGAAGAAGTAGGAGACTAAGGGAAGGTGAGACCTTCTTGAGGATGGGCAATGGAGCAAGAGTTGCTGCCAAGGCCGTAGGAGATGTTTACTTATTATTGAACAATGATTTTAAGTTAATTTTAAGAGATGTTTTGTTTGTACCGAATTTGGTGAAAAACATTGTTTCCATTTCTATGCTTGATAAAGATGAATATTCTTGTTTATTTAGCAAAGGTGTTTGCAACATTTACAAAAATGAATGTATAATTGGTACTGGAGAACTTGAAAACGATCTCTGTAACTTAAAATTGAAAGATATTCCACTAAACAATATCCAAGCAATAACAACAACAAACAAGCGAAAGCAAGATACTACAACAAACAAGCGAAAGCAAGATACTCTTAATTCGGCACAATTATGACATGCTCGATTAAGACATATTTCTCTAAGAAGGATGAACAAGCTAAAGGGAGTGGGCATATTTGTTATGTCTGATATTAATTCTCTCACAACTTGTGAATCCTGTCTAAAAGGAAAGATGACCAAAATTCCCTTTAAGGGCCATGTAAGCGAGCCAAAGGGTTATTGGATTTGATCTATAACGATGTGTGCGGTCCGCTTAGCATCACCACTAAGCATGGACATGCCTACTTCATCACCTTTATCGATGACTTTTCGAGGTATGGGTATGTGTATTTGATGAAATACAAGTCTGAAACCTTTGAAAGGTTCAAAGAATTCAGAAGTGAAGTAGAGAAACAGTTGGGATGAAGCATCAAGTCACTTAGATCGAATTCTAGGTGGTGAGTACTTGAGTGGCGAGTTCCAAGAGTATCTTAGGGAGAATGGGATTTTCTCGCAGTGGACTCCGCCAGCTACACCATAGTTGAATGGTGTTTCAGAGCATCGTAACTGGACATTAATGGACATGGTTTGGTCTATGATGTGGTTCACAGAGTTGCCGCAATCCTTTTGGGGATATGCGCTTGAGACAGCGGCACTATTGTTGAACAATGTCCATTCAAAGCCAGTTGATAAGACATCATATGAGATATGGATGGGAAAGCCTACCAAATATTCTTATCTTAGAATATGGGGATGTCCTGCTTATGTGAAGCAGGCAGTGGGAGATAAATTGGAATGTTGATCCATTTTATGTTACTTTGTGGGATATCCAAGGAATTCAGTTGGATACTATTTCAATCATCCCCAAGAAACAAAAGAGTTTGTTTCTAGGAATGCAACCTTTTTGGAAAAGGAATTTCTATTGGATAGAAAAGAGGAGATGATAGAACTCGAAGAGGTTCGAGAGACACCCACAATTGAAGAACCCACACCCGAAGAGCCAAGAGAGGAGATAAAAGCTCCTAGAAGGGTTTACATGTCAAGACAACCTTTCTTAATGGGGATATTAAGGAAGAGATTTACATGTCTCAACCTGAAGGGTTTACATCTATCGGAAGTGAGCATATGGTATGCAAATTTCAAAGATCTAATTATGGTCTAAAGTAGGCATCTAGGAGTTGAAACCTAAGATTCGATAGTACAATCAAAGAGTTTTGTTTTACTAAGAATCATGAGGAACCCTGTGTGTATAAGAAAGTCAGTGGGAGTGCTACGACATTCTTGGTGCTTTATGTTGATGACATTCTACTAATTGAAAATGATGTAGGAATGTTGCAATCAACCAAAATATGGTTAACGAGTAAGTTCTCGATGCAGGACTTGGGTGAAGCATCTTTTGTAATGGGAATACAAATCTATAGAGAAAGATCGAGAAGATTGATTGGTCTCACCTAGTCCACATACATTGATACTATCGTGAAGCGGTTCTCGATGGATGAGTCCAAGGGAGGACATCTACCACTGTGTCATGGCGTGTCTCTATTTAAGTCTATGTCTCCCAAGACTGATGTAGAGATAGCGGCGATGACACGCATTCCGTATGCATCTGCGATTGATAGCATCATGTATGGGATGATATCTACACGTCCTGACGTGGCTTTTGCATTAAGTGTAGTGAGTAGATATCAATCGAACCTTGGTCTTTCACACTGGAAAGCTGTGAAAGACATCCTCAAGATTTTGAGAAGGACCAATAAGTTGTTCTTGGTCTATGGGGGTGGAGACTTGAAATTGGAAGGCTATACCGACTCTATATTCCAAAGTGATATCGATGACTCGAAGTCAACCTCTGGGTTCGTATTCATGCTCAATGGTGCTGCTGTCTCTTGGAAGAGTTCCAAGCAAGATAGTACTGCGGATTCCACCACTGAGGCCGGATACATTGTTGCATCAGCTGCAGCAAAGGAGGCTGTTTGGATAAGGAATTTCGTCCAAGAGTTTGGCGTCATTCCTAATGGAGTTGCTCCTGTCCCGGTGTTTAGTGACAACACGGGAGCTATAGCTCAGGCAAAGGAGCCAAGGTCTCATCAGAAATCCAAACACGTATTGAGAAAGTACCACATCTTCCGAGAGATTGTGGAAAGAGGAGAAGTGTTGATTGACAAAGTCTGCTCCGCAGATAATGTTGCTGATCCACTAACTAAGCCTTTATCTTGACCATTATTCGAGAAGCATCGCGAATCGATTGGTTTGAAGCATATGGGTAGTTGGCTCTAGTGCAAGTGGGAGATTGTTAGAGTAGATGCCCGTCGAGCCAAGTGTTGGCCGAGTGTTCACAATGAAACTCTATGTATAAACAATCTTTATTTTAATAATATTTGAAATTATTGTTTTGGCACATCTTTATCTATATACTCATTCTAGTTTCATAGATAAAGTTCTTGAATATACAAATAGTAGAAAGAATATGATATGCTCATATGATGAGTATCATGAAACTCATATTTGCAATACTGTATATTTTAAACAGTTTCTAGTCGATTTAGCCGCCGCAAAAAAGGATATAGGCCGCTCGAGTTTGAGACTAGTATTTGCGATATGAGTATCATGTTTCATTGGTAGGGGACATTGTGATGTCCGATCATGCAGATAGGTGCTCCTTGTAGAGTTTACTGAACAACCCTCCATAAAGGACTTTCCAAGTGGTTCTCACTTATCGAATGGAAACGTCCTAGTTTATGGTTGTACACCATTAATTCTTATGACCCGGGACAATATTGAGACTCTATATGCTAGCATTGCACTTTGACTTGTTTACTGACTCATATGGGATCATCAGGTGCCAAGGTTTGGTGTTTTGTCGAAACATATAGGAGTCGATGCATTGTAGCCGGGGATTCACTGCTTACATTCGGGTATGGATATCCTATGTGATCTCATGTATATGTAGCATGAAATCTCTAATTAGAGTATGGTGGTAATTATGAAAGGGATTTCATAGATTACACTATCTATGCTACTACGACATGACACATAGTATCGATTCTTTGACAGCCCTCGATATACCAATAGTTGTCGAATCGGTTGGGATATATGAGTTGAAGGGACCGTACTGTACGCTAACCGTAATAGAATGGTTTTTGCAGGCATTATCATTTGATATCTAGGGTTATCATGTAAGCGATGCTGCTAGGCGTTTAACATGATTGGTTGTGTACTATCATACTTGAGTTCTGACGTTCTTATTATCAAGGAGTTGATAATTAAGAATGGAGCAATTGGGGTATGCTCATATAAGGACATGTTTAGTCCCGAATCACATTAAGATGCGAACCCACGGCTAGTTGTATTAATGAATCATTGAGCGTCACACAAGTGCTAACTTTCTAGATCCCGTTGAGAAGTAAAATAGTTCAATGTGTTGAACGGCTTATAAATGAGTTTATAAGCGCAAATAAAAATAGAAGTATGACTTCTATAAGGAGAATGTAACTTTTGATTTGAGGAAGTGTTCCTAAATTAAAAGTTGGCCAAACAAATAATGTATTTGAAAATTGTGATTTTCATAAACATTATTATAGACTAAATTTAATTAATTCAAGTGTTGAATTAATTAAACACTAGTGGACCTAGTAGAGTCCAAATAATTAAATTAATTCAAGTGTTGAATTAAATAAACTACATTGGGCCTTGTAGAGCCCAATTAGAAATAATTATTCAACTAGTGGGCTTGAGTAAAATCAAGTAAGGTTTAATTGGTCTCAAATTTGTTTGAGACAATTAAATTAAAGTCCATGGGCTTTGTAATTGTTACAAGCCCAAATAGAATTGCAAGCATGAGAGATGAAAGGGTGGAGGCTACTTTTTCAATATCCAAGGCATGACATGCCTTTGGAATACACAACAACTTTTTGAACACCCAAGAAAATATTCTCTCCCCTTCACTCCATACCATGGCCGAAATTTAAAGATCATTCTACTCCATTTTTTTTTTGCTTCATCAATTGTTGATTAAAAGCATACACTTCTATATGAAAATACTTTAATTTTTCTAGTGCAAAATTAGAGTTGTTCTAATTTGTTAGTGGTGGACCTAATTTTGAAGGAAGGAATCCATTTGAGCATGGAGTGGTGTTGGAAACTTGTAGATTGTCTACCTTCAAGAGCCAAGTTGTTTACAACTTGGTTGGAGCAAAAACATTAATCCTTGTGATTGATAGGTAATTTTTCTAAACACACTATGAATGTCATTTTGTGTTTTATTGTTATTTGCTACACATATTGTGAGGTGCTCGGTTTTGTTTTCTTTTTGAAAAACATTTTTAAAACTTCCGTTGCGCAACCGGGCACCATAACCGATCTCCTTTCAATATATATACATACTCAGCTGGATATCTTAGTCAATATTTACTTGCCTCTAAACACTGGTATATGAATCCTCACCTCCGATCCTACACAACATAAAATACTTACATTACTAACTAGTATTGCTCATACTATACCCAACCATAATTATGGCTCACAGATCTTACATTCATCCGTCAACAACACTTTGGGAAATATTACCTTGCTAACTGCTACTAGCGATGCTACCACTCCTGGAAGCACTTCAAAACTGAACTTTCCTAATTATAAGGCTTAGAAACTACTAAAATATAGACTTGAACTGAGAGAAAACTCAGAGAACTCATATCAAATTATGAAATCATCACGCATATTTATATGCATGAGTTCGGAACGTGAGAACTCTGCATGTGCTACATGTCATGCTGGCTTTGACCCTAAAAGGACACTCAGATTCGGAAGTTTTGATCTGAGTTCGGAAGGTCTGATCATTTCGGATGTTCCGAACTATTTTTACCTTATTTATTAATTTAATGATCTCTTAATCATGTTTTAGTATTGAAAGGAAAATTTATCTTGGATTACAAGATATAATTTATCCCTTAAAATAATTTTTAAATTTAACTTTTTTATAGATAAGATTTCATGAGATATTGAATTAATGGTTCTGACTTTCTAGATATGATATTGATGATAATGATTTTTAAGATATGATATTATTGATTTAAAAAGAGATTTTTTCTAATAGAATTCTTGATTTCCATATCTTGTAAATTTCTTTGAAGATGAGTCCTAGTAGATGAGACAACTATAAATAAAGGATGCAAGTTAAGGAAAGAGAGCGGTTGTTCCTTTTGGTACTTCTATTGCTCTCAAGACCGTTTTGTTTTTCACTCTTCACTTGGAAGTTTTCGTGGCTGCATGTCGTGTGCACTTTGCACGTCGTGGATTTCAGAGAAAAACATTCTACAAGGACATTGTTGTTTTGAAGAATGATGTTTCACGTGTTGCCGTGATTGTTGAAGATATCTGCAGACAACATCTATGAAGGAGTTGGCTAAAGATTTGTTTTTGTTGCTTCATTTTTGGCATCACGTTTTTGCTTTCTTAATTGTTTTTTAGTGTTGTTGGTTGTTTTAGAAAGCGTTTTATTTTCTCAACGTGTTGAAAAAATTTATTTTCATTAAAATCACTAGTGATAATTTTTTGTGTAAACTCGTTGATTTTTTAGTGATTATTTTTGCCCTGAGCACTGCACACGTAACAAGTATTTATACTTGTGCAAAATTTATTCCGTTCCATCTACTTACTTAACTTTAATTTGTGACATAAATTTTTTTACTCCGCTTCATGTTATCTGAAATGTTGTAACATTTCGCACAACACTTAATTCTGATAAACACAAATTGCTGATTATATATGATTTTACTAGTTCACATACGATCTTACTCGATTCATTGTTAGACAAAATATACCCACATACCTTACAAGTGGTATGAGAGCGGTCTCTTGATATACTAAGTGCTGATCCTGACTATTTTGTTTAGCAGATTTGCTTATTATAATGGACGCATCACTTAAATATGCAGCACTGCGACAACTAGTGTTAGATGGTTCTAACTACAGCCAATGGAAGGTCAAAATCAGATTTTATATCATTTCCATAGATGAAAGGGAATTGCAGCGTGTTATCAGTGGTTGGACTCCACCGAAGAGGATAGACGAAGATGGAGATAGCCTGATAAAAGCGGAAAGTGATTGGACTTCCAATGAAGTATATGTTTCGAATTAAAATTCAATGGCATTGAATACAATCTTCTCTTCAGTCGACTTGAATATGTTCAATTTGATTACAAATTGTGTATCGGCCAAAGATGCTTGGGAAATCCTTCAGAAGCATTGTGAAGGTTCTGAAAGTGTGAGGAGAACAAAGTAGAGAATTCTTACATCAAAATTCGAGAATCTGAGAATGGAAAAAACCGAGACAATCCTTGATTATGATCGAAGTCTCAAGGAGATAGCCAATGAAGAATTCAGTCTAGGTGATCCCATCTCAAATGAATGTCTGTTAAGCAAAGTACTCCGGATCATTGCCCGAAAGGTTCAACATAAAAATATGCGCAATTGATGAGGCTAAGGATACAATTCAGATAGCTTTGGAGGATCTGATAAGTTCATTTCGAAACTTCGAAATGAACATGGACATGCAGAAATAGGACAAGGGAAAAAATATTGCATTCCAAGTTTCTAATTAATTGTATAATGATCTTCTTCAACTATCCCACGAGGTTAATGAATCAGACCTTTGTGAGGACTCTATCTCCTACATCACAAAGAAATTTGAGTATTATTTGAAGAGAATCAGAGACAAAAAGAAGGCTTGATTGTAGAGTCCGAATTCAGTACACGTATAACCCACGCATTTATTAACTTGTTAAATCATTTATTTAAGTTGAAAATGATTTTTTTAGAGATGCATAACTTATGAAACTGCATTATTTCAAAATATTATGTTTATGTGCTGCACGTTAAAAGTTTTTTCGAGTTTCATGTTTCAGGCGATTATTCGATGCGGGATCAAGGACAAGAGACCGGTGACGATTTTGGCAATTTTAAAATATGATAAATTATTTTTAAGTTTAGATTGAGAGAATTTTAAGTGATTTATAAGTTTTAGTATTTTAAAAGCCTAAATTATTTATTTAAGTGATTTTAGAATTTTAAAACTTTTAAAGTTATGACACTTGTGCAAGTTATTTTAAATTTAGAGATTTTATTATAATTAGGGGAGGGTTAGTATTTTTAATTAGTTGTTAATTATTAATTAAGCAAAACTTTTCCCCTAATTACTATCAAACTCACGCACACACACACTTTTACACACACTCACTCACGATATCACACACACACATTTTATTCCACAATTCAGATTTTTATTTTTAGAACAAAACCTAGGGTTCTTAGAAGAAAGAGCAGCTGCCCCTATTCCCCATGATTTCCAGCAAGTTTTCGTCACTTTCGTTGCAAGAAAATCGTTACACGATCGTCCCGGATCAACCCTCGCTTCCTTCCCGCTTCAGTGTCGTTGTTTCGGTAATGTTAAAGATTTAAAGGCATATATATTCTATTTTTATTGCGCCGATCTCGTCATACTATGCGTTGTGTTGTTTATTATGTGTAAAAATCCACGTGTGATGTGCAAAGTTTGAGCAGAAAATTTTTGGATCGATTTTTGAAACGTTTTTAGATCTAAAACGCATAATTTGCTGTCATTTGAATTACTGCGATTTTTTGGTTGAGTTTCTGGAAAAACTTTCAACATATAAAACGTAGAAAATTTTGATACCTTCGATTTGACAGTAAATTCAAAATATTTGGATAAGAAATGAGTGAGTTATTATTGTTTTTGTGAGACTGCTCAAACTGCGACTTTTATGAAAATTTGTTTGACATGTTCTTGAAGTTATTTGTTGCAGGCTTCATTGGGGACTGCCGGGCTTGGGCTACTGCATTTAGATATGTTATGGGATGTATTTAGGTGTTATTTGGTGGTTCGTTTGGGTCGGGATTGGCTTTGCATGTAATAGAAGTCGTAGGAAGCGAAACGATGTCGAATTACGGGTTATTGTTGTATTGAAGTTGCTTGTCGATGCTTGGGGACGTTTGGGGTTTTTGTATGGGTTTAAATCAATGAAATAGCATCCTAGGATGAGTCTCGAGGTGTTGGTTAATGGTCCTTAGGCTTGGATTGAAAGAGTGAATGAATAAGATAGCGAATTTTCATGAATTTCCATGTCCAGAGGCTACCCGGACCCCAACACGGAGTCCGTGTCCTTTTTCCTTCAAAAATACGAAATTCTAGTGCATACCCGGACCCCTACACGGGGTCCGTGTACCCCTTTTTTTAAAAAAAATATTTTTATTTTTTTAAAAAAATATGAATATAAAGTGTATGATTTGTTTTGTGGGTATGGATATAAAATATATGATTTTTTTTGGGGTTCTATGTCATGGTTTAGTACGATGACTAAACGAGGTCATGTCCGAGTGATTTAGAATGTCATAAGCTATTTATTTACTTCGGTGGCAAGCCCGAGTACCTATCTAAGTTATGCAAGATAAGTGTTTGAACTCGTTATAGTATGTGCAGCAGTGGCCCCAAGTGAGATCCAATGAATCTTTCAACGCCAAGTAAGTATGTTCGACGTGCAAAAGAAAATATTTCAAGTTTTTGAGGTATGCTAAATGTCTTGTGACCAAATTATATATGGGATTGGAAAGCGGTAAAGCATGACCAGGGACCAATCCACCCCGTTAAAGCATGAACGAGTTTAGATCAGGATTGGAATGCGGTAAAGCATGACCAGGGACCAATCCACCCGTTAAAGCATGAACGGGGATCTTATGTATGTGGCAGTAGATCTTTCCTGTCAGCCCAGTACAGTTGTCTAGTCTGATCAGGCGTATTTACGTATGGGTCACTTGCTTTGAAACATGCCTCTATGCAAAATGATGAAGTTCATGTATGTTCAAGTATGTACGATGCAAGCATGTTTAAGAAAAGTTTTACGTTTATGGCACGTCTATGATATGTGTGTATGTTCAAGCTTTTATATGCACGTTCAAGTTCAAGTATGTACGTTCTATTTTAAAGTTGCATGTGATTTTATTACATATTACTTGTTACTTCCAGTTTATACATGATGAGTCTTTAGACTCACTAGACTTGATCGATGCAGGTGAGGATGAGTTTGAAGAGACGAGATGTGAGGACCAGCGAGCTGGCTTGAACTGAACAGGAGGCTAAACCCGAGGACCGCCATATTTAAAATTTTTATGAAGTGTTCAAAATACTCTGATTTCACGTTTTGATTACAATGTTTAAGCAAGTATTTTTCTTTAGAAAAATTTATTGGCGATCTTTTTTAACGCAAATATGTTTGGATGAACTATTGATTTATGAACAAAAATTGAAAGTTCATTTGGTATTTAAGAAAATTTTTATTTTTCCTCAAATCTCAAGTAGTTCAAAAGTACGGTACGTTACATTGACAACCATCAAAGTTTCCTAGCCTACCAGCCCCTGATAAGCCACAAAAGTTTCCTGCCCAAGGCCAGTTTCAACCAAAAAATGAAGGAAACAGTCAGCTTAATCCAAAGAAGTATGATTTAGTGCAATGCAGAGAATGCAATGGATTTGCACATTATGCCAATGAATGTGCAAATATAACATGCAAAAATAAAAGGGTTCAATGTGTCTTTAAGCGATGAAGACTCTGATGAGGATGAATCCAATGAAGAAAACAATCACACCTCCCTGACTGCACTTTTGGTATAAAAACGTTGGCTGCAGGTCAATCCTTTAGGTGTTGCCACACCTAGGCGCAACACGTGTTCAAAATCATTGTGTCTAAAATCTAAAACTTCCAGAAACTCAAGTACATATGATGACTTGGAAGCCGATGATGCATAAATCACTCTTGAGAGTGTATAAAAACAGTATGAAGAGTTGTATGCTGATTGGATTAAAAGAAATAAGCTTAACTCAACCCTCATGAAGGAGAATACTGAACTGAAAGTTGTGGTGGCAAAAATTGAAGTAATCCTAAGCAAAAAAGGACTTGGAACCAGGCAAGACCAAGGATGAGCTTCAGAAGGCGACTGATACACTAACCAAGTTCAATTCGAGCACATCTAAGCTTGAATCCATACTTTTGATGGAAAAAAATGACAAGAAGGTTTTAGGTTTCAAAGATAATGTGATTCAAATTGGCGAATCGTCTAAATCAACAGTTTTGTCAAAGGAAAATCTGGACAGTCACAATCCACATCTTCGAGAAAAAGTCCTTCACCAAAAAGGCAACCTTCTGCACCTGTTTCGAGCAAAGAAAACACAGCTATGCGTGTCATTACTATTTTAATCTTGGACATATCATGCCTTACTGTTTTAAACTTAGGGAAAACTGCATGAATACAAAGGCGAATCGGATGTTACCCCAAATGTTGCTCAACACTTACCGCAACACCTCCAACCGTCGACCTATAGTAAGATAAATTTTGGTACCAAAGGTAAAAACTCATTGTAATGTTGTCTATACATCATTAAAAACTAACACTGTGGGTCATTGGTACTTTGATAGTGGAAGCTCATGCCATATGACAGGATCACGAGAACATCTCACTGATTATATTGATAAAAAAGGTGGTAGAGTAACCTATGAAGGGAGAGTTAAAGGAAGGATTGTTGGAAAGGGAACATTGAATGTCGAAGGACTACCAAAACTCCACAATGTGCTTCATGTCGAATGATTAAATTCAAATTTGTTAAGCATAAGTCAATTGTGTGATGATAATTTACATGCCAAGTTTGATAAACATATGTGTGAGGTTTTTTATTAAACTAACGTGTGCATTATGATAGGAACAAGGTCTTCGGACAACCGCTATCAATCAGGTGAAGAACATACATGCAAACATGCACAAGTCAGTGAACTTGATCTTTGGCATCAAAAACTCGATCATGTGAATTTCAGAACCCTGAAGAATTTGTGTAAGTACGATGCGGTATGAGGTATGCCCAATCTATCACCCGGTATACCATATGTTTGTGGAGATTGTCAAAAGAGTAAGAAAACTCGCGTGTCACACCCCGTTTGCCACACTTTGGTACAACACGTTGTCTCGAGTTACTACACATGTTTCTCATGGTACCTATGGAAGAGGAAATCTTCGGAGGTAAGAAGTATTCTTTTGTGTGTGTCGATGACTTCTCAAGTTTTTCATGGGTAAGTTTTATTAGGAAAAGGTCGGAGACTTTATGTTTTTAAACAACTAATCACAAGGATTACAATCTTCCATAATTTGAAGGTGAGAAGGATCAGGAATGTTTATGGTAAAGAATTTGAAAACTCTTCATTCTCATCATTTTGTGACAGGAAAGGAATTTCGCATGAATATTCGACTCCAAAAAAACCAAAAAAATGGCATAGCCGAACGCAAGAACAAAAAATTGCAGGAAATGACAAGAGTAATGTTAGCTTCGAAGAACATCTCAAAGCATTTTTGGGTGGAGGCCCTTAACACTGCATGCCATATTTCGAATATGGTGCATTTAAGAAGTGTTCAACCATGAGATCCTATGAGATAATCATGGGAAAAAAGCATAACCTCAAATATTTTCATGTATTTGGTTGTGTTTGTTATACTTTGAATGACATGGGGCAACTTGAAAAATTTCATTCGAAAAGTTACAAATGTTTGTATGTGAGATATGCTACAAATAGCCGAGCATATCGTATGTTCAACCTAAGAACAAGAACTATTATTGAATCAGTTAATTTATTTTTGATGACTGAACAGATCTAAAAAAAACAGCTGAAGATGATGTGGAAGATCTTCTGGAAATTCAAATCTTACCGAAAAATTCAGGTGTTGCCCCAAATGTCATAACACCTAGCACAACACGTGACACTAAAGTCACTGAACCTGAAGATGAAATACACAATGATGATGATACAGTAGATGATGGACAAAACATTTCAACCAAAATTCTGAAAAATCATCCATCATTTCAAATAATTGGAAATGTGCATGGAGAATTTCAAACCCGAAAGAAAGAAAAGATCGATTGTCGCAAGATTGTTGGACTAGTGTGCATGAGCTCTATATACTCACAGATAAGATTTTCATGTTTTGTTTCAAATCTGGAACCCAAAAATGTCGATGAAGCTTTAAAAGATGAGTTTTGGACCAATGCAATGCATGATGAGCTTAAACAATTTGTTCGAAATGATTTGTGGTACTTAGTTCCACCCCCTGACCATTGAAATATAATTGGTACAAAATGGATTTTCAAAAATAAAATCGATGAATCCAGAAATATCATTCGAAACAAAGCAATGTTGGTTGCTCAAAGGTACACACAGGTTGAAGGGAATGATTTCGACGAGACCTTTGCTCATGTTGGCCGTATTGAGTCAGTTCGACTATTGCTAGCAATTGCATGCTACATGAAAATCAAAAATTTTCAAATGGATATCAAAAGCGCATTTTTGAATGTGATTTTGTGTGAGGAAGTGTATGTAAGACAGGCTAGAGGATTCTGAGATCCGCATCACTTGGATCATTTCAACAAGTTAAAAAAAGCTCTATATGGATTGAAGTAAGCATCACGTGCATGGTACGACAGATTGACTGAATATTTACTTGAAATTGGCTTTAAACGAGGTGAAGTAGACAAAACTCATTTTATTTAAAAGTCTAATGGTGAAATTCTTATCTGCCAAGTCTATATTGACGACATAATTCTTGGTGCATCTTTTAAAAAACATGTTGAATGAGCATGGTTAGTGAGTTGAGTTTCTTTCTTGGTTTGCAAATAAAACAAATGCATGACTGAATTTTTCTCTGTCAAAGTAAGTATGCCAAAAATCTAGTTATGAAATTTGCAAATGAAAATACTAAACACATGAAGATACATATAGGCTCGAGTGAAAAATTATGCAAAGATGATGTTGCCGAAAATGTTGACAACACTTTATACCGCATCATCATAGGAATCCTCTTGAATTTGACTGTTAGTCGACCTAACATAATGTTTAGCGTCTGCTTATGTGCTTGTTACCAATCAGATCCTAAAATTTCACATCTAAAAGTTGTGAAGCGTATCCTTCGCTAAATAGTCGGAACCATTGACTTAGGATTATGGTATAAACAAGAAACCAACACCAACCTGGTAGGATTTTCAGATGCTGATTGGGATAGTGATTTAGATGATAGAAAGAGTACATCTGGAGGTTGTTTTTATCTTGGCAATACTTTAATCTCTTGGCATTTTAGAAAACAAAATTGTGTTTCACTTTCAACTGCTGAATCTGAATATGTGGCAGCTAGAAATTGTTGCTCTCAACTCTTGTGGATGAGCCAAATGGTAGAAGACTATAGACTCAAGAGTGAAACCCTACTTGTGTACTGTGATACCTCTAGTGCAATTGATATTTCAATAAATCCAATACAACACTCTCAAACAAAACACGTTGACATCCAACATCATTTTATTCGAGATCTAGTAGAAAAAGGTTTGATCCGCATGGAATTTGTTGGTACAAATAACCAACTGACGATATATTCACAAAAGCATTAGATTTTGAGAAATTTTCCAACATCAAGAAATCTTTCAGCATGTGTGCAATCTGATCATTCATGGATGTTGTCTTCGATGTTACAACATCTCGGACAACACCCAACATGCATGTGCATTTTTAGGACTTAGACATTTCGCATTTCATTCATACTGTGATATGATGTGTTGGAATAATGTTACATAATCTTCCGATGCACTTACAATTTCTTGTTCTATTTAAACTTAAAACACTTGGACATGATTAATAATCTGATTAAGTCACAATGTAGTTGAAGGATGATCATGCACTGCATGACATTGACCCATACGAAAGATGACTTGAAAAGATTGAGTAAAAAGAAAAAAAATTTATAAATATGTTTTATATCAGAAGAAAAGATCGAAAAAAAGCTACCTAAAAGAGTCCAATGAAGACTGCATTTTGAAACATCTACTACTCGTTATCTTAAAAAGTACTAGAAATTGTTTTTTTCTACCCTAATAAATCGGCCAAAATACTCATAACTATTTATATAATATTTTTTACCATTTTAAAAATAAAACAACAAACTAATATTTAAAAATTAAAGGAAATAGTTTAAACCATCAAATCGTCAATCGTTTTCAAATCCAACTTAGCACAATTGCTAAAACTAACAACCTATCAAAAACCACTCAAAATCATGATCAAAGTCATAAAATATCTTTCACATGGTCATAAAAATCTTAAATCATAAACTAGTGCGGAAAACTAGCGCTTGTCCTCGGGTTATGTACACCTTCAGTTCAGCAAAGTAAACCATAAAGACCTCCATTATCATTATTATCATAACCACCTGAATCAATCACACCTAATGAGCTAAAAGACTCAGCAAACCATAATCTTGATAACAAGTAATACATATACAGATCACATGCAACAGTGAAAATACTTTTTACGTAAAATAACATTTTCATAATGATGCATAAACTTGAACATAAACATTTTTCATAAACATTTTCATATTATCGTAAACGTATTCATATTCATCATAAACATATTCGTATTAATCATATTCATATACATATTCATTTTCGTCGAATTCAGATAGTTAATTGTGACTTTTGTATTCGTATTCGTATTGGGAAGATGGATCCATCTACATGTAACCACGGAGCTGGGCGGCGGGGACATCAGCGACACTTTCATCCGTCAACTGAGCCTTGGCCTACGTATTAACATATCATGGTATCATCATATTAGTCACAATTACTTCACTTCCTTCAGCATTTTTTGCTTATTTTCTTGATTGCTCGCAAGCGCACGACGTCAAGTTATAGTAAAATGTATTTTTGAGTACAAGTGTCGATCCCACGAGGAATGTGTATATAAATGTATATTAGTACTTGTAATTAAAATAGTCTAGACTTTATTTAGAAAAATCAATTAAAAGATTTGTTCACAAGAATAGCTATATTGAAAATGGATTAAATAAAATATAACACCAAAATTTTTAGCAAATAACAATGGAATAAAAGATCTAGAGGTCCGATTTCACTCAACTATCCACCATGTGTAATTTCTTGTAGCTATTTTGTAAAACTCCTTCTTATTCAATAGCCAAGAATCCTATAATTATCTACTCCCTCTCCCGAGTGTTAGTAGATTTTAGTTATCTAAAATTTGATTGCAATGTTCCCATCAACAATCTACAAATAAATAACACATCAAGCAATAGATTTCTATAAGCTTCAATAGCATTATAGGCCCTCCCAAACTCTATAAATACTATTGATGTATTTTTTTCTTTTTCTTGTTTATAATTTCCTCTTCCGAGTGATAAATTGTAAACATATAAATCATTCAAATTATGGCCAATAAATTGAAAGCATTAAGATTGAAATAATACAAAAGAACAAGATGAAGAACTTAAATAGCTTAGTTCATAGATTCCAACACATGGTTTCTAGTTTTGTTCCATCATTCCTCTAGAAATAAAAATTAGTTCATAATAACACAAGTAAAACAACAAAACATGGTTCTAAAACAAGACATATCAAATGAAAAATAAAAGAGAAGAACTTAGAACAAGAGTTTGAAGTGCTGATTCCGTCCCCGGATTTGTGCAAAAGATTTCTCAAGAACTAGATGAACTTGAGTCTTCAATCATCTAGCAGTAGCCTCCCCTCTTTCCTTGGCTCCTCAATACCCTAGATGGTAAGAAAATGATGTATTTTATAATCCTAGACAAGCCTCAATCCGCAGCACACCATTATCTTGGACTTCCATGCGCAGCACACCAAGTTACAGATTTTTCGGATTTTGTCGTGCAGGGACCGCGGGTGCGGTGCAGAACCTACCGCGGGTGCGGTATTGCTTCTGGTGTGCAAACGCAGGTGCGTACTCCTTTTAGCGCGGGTGCACTGTCTTACCGCGGGTGCGGTGCTACATATACCGCGGGTGTGGTGCAGCTGCTATATTTTTCTTATCATTAAAGCTTTCCAATTCAACACTTTAATAATCCACACTCTCATTCTTAGCTTCCAAACTATATAAACAAAAACAACAACAAATCACATAAAACCTGCTCAAGAATCACAAAATTCCAAGTTAAAAACAAGTAATAAAAGTACAATAAATTGCACTTATCAAACTCCCCCAAACTTAGGATTTTGCTAGTCCCGAGAAAAATAAAAACACACAAACAAATAAGTCATGAAATATTTTTAAAAGAACTTGGCCTCAAGATAATTTAACTAACTCTTCATGCATTCACAAGTCAAATCAATCAAACCAATTTTTCATCCGGATATAATCATGCAATCGGTTAATTTTCCTAACTTCCAATCTATTATATTCATGTTTCAAAACATTCTCAATCGATTTCAATTTTTACAAACACAAATCAAGAGGTCTTTTCCGGTAAAAATTGGGTTCAACGATATATTCAAGCAAGAAAGGAGTACCCAATAAATATTTGATGCAATGAGGTGTGTGTATAATTGATCAAGATTCGTACTCAATGTAAGTGTTTATCGATTATCCATAGGCTTGATCCTCCCAATCACTCTCCACTAGTATATTGGACAACTATGACTTGGTCAATAGGATTTGCAATTCTTGTAATGTTAGGCCTTGGCTCATGGCTACAAATAAAGATTAGGAGTTCAAATAAGGGAGTAAGTTGAATTTTATCTCTTTTGCAAACTCCACTTTTTCTTTCATCTCCATTTTTTATTCATTTCTTCTCTTTTTCTCCCATTTTTCTCCAACTTCTTCAATGAAACATCATTTATTTTTCTTTTCTTTTGTAGGAGAATTTCAATTTCTTTGATCCTTTGAATTCTTACTCCCTTGAGAAGATAGGAAATTAATGTTTAAGATATTCAATGGGGTGGTAAATGTGGGATATTTGAAAGGATATCGAATGGGGGTCTTTTACACATATTTACGTGTGCCATTCGAATTCATATAAGCTACAAAGAGGTGACAAATGATAAATTATTTTTATTTTGTGGCTTGAAAAGCTCAATCGATCCAAAAAATCACCTAAATCATTCCTAAATCATAGTTTGTCCGTATTTCACCTCGAGTGTTGTTTGGATAGTTCTAGACAAAATCTCAATTCACCAACACAAAGTAGAATCTAATCATCGTGAAAAAATGATGTCTCAATGCTATCAACCAAATACATATATATTCAAAAGAAAAGTGCTTGGCTTCCAAGAAATTTCAAGAACACAATTCTTTTCTCATATAGGCTCAAGAGAGCTTCAAATGAATATTTATGAACAATATAAATAGGCCCAAATAAAATCAAAGATTGTCTCAATCATATATGTCTTTGCAAAAATTTATTTCAATATCAAATGAAAATCGCAGAGTTGTTTAGAATTTATAAGTGTCAAATTTACCAAATCTCATGATTGTTCTCTAAATTTTTCAAATTGATTGATGAACATGAATGAAATGCGTTATCTTTCTTCTCAACACACAAATTTTTTTCATCATTGGCCATTTCAAATAAAAAATTTCATGACTAAGACACTACAAACACACAAGAAAACTCAAAAGTAAATAAAAATACTCAAATATAACTAACACTACAAACACACAAAATAAAATTCTCTCCCCCAAACTTAAATATGTGCATCGTCCTCGATGTAAATGATCGTGAAAGTTAGGGAATACACATACCTCGGGCAATGACTGTCAGTGGTCATCGCCATCCTCATCGTCTGCTCCTTCTTGTGGTGGGTGGTACTCAGGCGGATCATATGCGGGTGGCCATTGCGGAGGTTGTGGAAATGGATTACCAGATGTGAAAGCTGATGGAAATTGTTGAGCCAAGACAGACATGAAATCCATCATATAATCCATGAATGTATCGATCCTAAACCGAAACGCGTCCATGTCTTTGCGTTGTTGGCGCATCTTCTCTTCCAAATAAGTTAATCTTTCTCGCACATTTCTTCGTTGCGGTTGTGTTCGTTGTTGTTGGGCCTGAGCATGGTCACGTCTTTCAGCAGCTCTTCGGTTGAATTCTCTTTGAGCTTCACGTGTATCTTGTTGATCAGATGTCAGTGACCTATGTGGTTGAATTACCACAATGGCATTTTTTGGTTTCAACAATTCTTCGTTTGCTGCCCAAGTCACTCCCGCATAATGGCATAAGTCTGTGATAAGAGAAGGGTGGAGGAGTCCACTAGGAAAGTTACCTTTTGCATAATCTAGCATTGAGTTCTGAAGCAATTGACCTAAATCAATCTTCTTTCCTGTTAAGATGCAAAACGTCAGGATTGCCCTCTCCTTGATGACAGTAGTAGTATGCTCAGTAGGCTTAATCCTAGCCGAAATGAAGGAATACCAATCCTTCGCAACATTTGTCAAATCAGATTTGGTGATGCGAACACGGATGGTCAGGCGCCAAGGAAAGCATGGGACCCTTTGGAGTTGCCGGAGGGACCAATCACGAGGGGACGATTGAAGAAGTTCAAGGAAGCGTTGCACGGACTTATGAGCAATGAAGAAGGTCTTACAAGCAAGGTGCAAAGTGCTGGAGGGTTTTTGATGCATGGAAGTGAGTTTGGAAGTCACAAGAACATTATTCAAGTGATAGATGAAGTTGAGTCCAGCAGCTCGGCGCACGAGCGGTCAAATATTACCGCCCGAGCGCCATACTTACTGTCCGAGCGCGAGTAGTACAGAAGCCTTGGCGCTCGAGCGGTAATATTCTACCGCCCGAGCGCGAGTCAGTTTCGGGAAGAATCCTAGTTTCCTAGTTAGAGTTTTAATTATTATGGCAACTAGAATTTTTTTTGTTATCTTTTGATATAAACATATGTTGCACAAAATTTTGGAGAAATTTTCAGATTCATTATTTGATATTTTATCAAAGTTTAGAGTTTTCTCTCAAACTTTTCAAAGCTTGGCTTTGTTATTCAAAAATCAAACTTATCAAAGTTTTTAACTTTGTGGCGTTTGTCGATCGTGCTTGTGCGGATTGTCGTCAACTTGTTCTTCGAAGGTTCATTATAATCTCGGTTGTTTATCTCGTGATTATTTGTTGCTAGACTTTTCATAGTTTAGAGGTGAAAATCACAACACACACGCTTGATTCAAAAGATCGGGAAAACAACGATTCATTGTTCGTCAGTGAATTGAGGGCGAGATTTGATTTTAATCGTGTTTGCTATTCGTTCGTACAAAGATTCACATCATGATACCAAATGATGTGAATCTTTGTACGAACGAATAGCAAACACGATTAAAATCAAATCGCGCCCTCAATTCACTGACGAACAAAGAATCGTTGTTGTCCCGATCTTTTTAATCAAGCGTGTGTGTTGTGATTTTCACCTCTAAACTATGAAAAGTCTAGCAACAAATAATCACGAGATAAACAACCGAGATTATAACGAACCTTCGAAGAACAAGTCGACGACAATCCGCACAAAGCACGATCGACAAATGCCACAAAGTTAAAAACTTTGATAAGTTTGATTTTTAAATAACAAAGCGAAGCTTTGAAAAGTTTGAGAGAAAACTCTAAACTTTGATAAAATATCAAATAATGAATCTGAAAAGTTCTCCAAAATTTTGTGCAACATATGTTTATATCAAAAGATAACAAAAAAAATCTAGTTGCCATAATAATTAAAACTCTAACTAGGAAACTAGGATTCTTCCCGAAACTGACTCACGCTCGGGCGGTAGAATATTACCGCTCGAGCGCCAAGGCTTCTGTACTACTCACGCTCGGACAGTAAGTATGGCGCTCGGGCGGTAATATTTGACCGCTCGGGCGCCGATGCTGCTGGACTCAACTTCATCTATCACTTGAATTGTGACTTCCAAACTCACTTCCATGCATCAAAAACCCTCCAGCACTTTGCACCTTGCTTGTAAGACCTTCTTCATTGCTCATAAGTCCGTGCAACGCTTCCTTGAACTTCTTCAATTGTCCCCTCGTGATTGGTCCCTCCGGCAACTCCAAAGGGTCCCATGCTTTCCTTGGCGCCTGACCATCCGTGTTCGCATCATCTGGTCAGGCTTAAATGCACATCTTCTCTCATCTGCCATTCCGCTCCCTCGATGCAAATAGTCGGAAGAATATTATTATAATCAACTTCTTCGGTCTGATATTCTTCATATTCATCATGCATGATTGGAGGGATACCATACATTGTGTTGATGGTATGAGCATCAAAAGCTACCATCTTGCCTCGCACCAAAACTTTCAAGTGATCATGCTTAACCTTAAGGTTAGCAAAAAATTCTCTTACCAACGAAATAACCGCATCCGGTGGTGGCTTGCCAAACTCCTCCCAATGCCTAGCAGTAAGCATGAATCCGATTTCAGTTACGTGGGAAGCTCAAGTCAAAGCCCCTCTCTTTCACAATGTTCTTGTTTAGAATTTTAGCATAATTCTCCTCCGCTTTCTCATCCCAAAACTTGTGTGCATCATAATTTGAAGACGAGGATGCACCCTTTGATTGTTTCTTTCTTGGAGGCATTTTGTCGAACACTTTCAACTCACCAAATTCCCCTTCAATCTAATTCACAAAACTAGATGATTCTTTCACACCCTCAAACTTGTTAACCACAATAACTACACCTCAACAATATACACACCAATTCAATCAACAATATCAAGAATGCACTCCACTAAATTTCAATTTTCTTCCATAGCAAATAACACCAATAATTTTGAATTTCAAAGCAAATGTACTATGGATTTGCTCACCTTGAGTGTAGAAATGTTTCTTGGAAAAACAAAATCGAAGCTCCAATCAAATCTTGATGAAATTTTCGAGCCCCCTTTTAAACCCTTGGTTCGGTGTTGATTGTGTGGAATGAAGATGGAAATTGAGAGGAATGAGTAAAGTTATATAGGTGTGGAGTGGAAAATTTTGGAAAAACAAAATTTGAGTGTGGAATGTGTTCTTGAGAAAGATTTTCGAAGTGAAGGAGAGATTTGGGAGAAAGGTTCTTCGGTTATGTCCAATTACTGCCCCTTTTTGAATTTAAAATGATCGACCGCGGGTGCGATCAAGAACATACCGCGGGTGCGCTGTACTGGAATTTTTTAATTTCTCGATCTTCAGCGACCGCGGGTACGGTTTTTATTGTACCGCGGGTGCGATGTTTCTACCTGGAATTTTTTTGTTTTCCAACCCTCTGATACCGCGGGTACGGCAAATAACTTACCGCGGCTGCGGTGTGGGTTCTGGAATGTCAGCGCGGGTGCACTAACAAAATAACCGCGGGTGCTCTTGGGTTACTGGAATTTTTCTATTTTTGCTTCAACATCCACCGCGGGTACGCTAACAAGATTATCGCGGGTGCGGTAAGCTCTCGGCCAATCCAATGCAGGTGCGCTCCTGAAACTACCGCGGGTGCGGTCTAGCTACTGGAATTTTAAAATTTTCGATTCAACAACTACTGCGGGTGCGCTATATTTCCAGTGCGGGTGCACTCTTTGAAATTGTTTTCTCCTCCAATTTTTAGTCCTGAAAAACAACTGAAATTCATAAGATTTGGGAAGATACAAGAACACACTATACCAAAAATACACAACCTAAAATAAGAATACAAGAATAAAAAAAAACAAAACCGAAAACGAAATGCAATAGAGAAACAAAAATTTGGGTTGCCTCCCAATAAGCGCTTGGTTTAACGTCTTCAGCCCGACTATACTAATTTTGTTCATGGTGGTTCGCTCAACCCAATGATGTCGATATTCCTTACTTCGGTCCCATAATAAGGCTTAATCCGCTGTTCATTCGCCTTGAAAGTTCTTCCATCATTACACTTTAGCTCGATAGCCCCATGAGGATACACAGTTTCCACAACAAATGGCCCTGACCAATGCGACTTCAACTTACCAGGAAACAACTTCAGACGAGAATTGAATAATAATACTTGTTGCCCCGGTTTGAGCTCCCTTCGAACAATGATTTTGTCATGCCACTTCTTAGTATGCTTTTTGTAGATCTTGGCATTCTCATATGCGTCATTTCGGAATTCTTCCATTTCATTTAGTCGCAATTTTCTGACATCGCCAGATGCTTTTAAGTCAAAGTTCAACTTCTTAATTGCCCAGAATGCTCGGTGCTCCAACTCAAGTGGAAAGTGACATGCTTTTCCAAATACGAGCCTATAGGGAGACATCCCAATAGGTGTTTTGAATGCGGTTCGGTATGCCCATAGTGCATCATCCAACTTGAGTGCCCAATCCTTCTGGTTAATGTTGACTGTCTTCTCCAATATTTGTTTAATTTCCCGGTTGGATATTTCATCTTGTCCATTCGATTGGGGGTGATACGCCAGTGCCACTTTATGATTCACACTGTATTTAGCCAAATGTTAGTTGAAAATGTTATTGCAAAAATGCGTACCTTCGTCACTTATAATGGCTCTCGGTGTTCCGAACCTCGTGAAGATGTTCTTATGCACAAATTTAGCTACAACACGAGCATCATTAGTATTGGTGGCGATTGCTTCCACCCATTTTGAAACATAATCCACAGCTAATAAATTATAAGAATTACCAAAAGAAGGGGGAAAAGGTCCCATGAAATCAATGCCCCAAACGTCAAAAAGTTATACTTCCAAAATATTCGTCAGTGGTAGTTCGTGACGTCTAGAAATGTTTCCTAACCTCTGGCATCTATCACATGATTTTACTAAGGTATAACTATCTTTAAACATACTAGGCCAATAGAAACCAGATTGCAATACCTTAGCTGCTGTTCGTGTTGCTCCAAAATGTCCACATAAGGTGACTAGTGGCATTGCTCCAGAATTTGGTGTGCTTCGACTCCATCCAAGCATCTCCTTATAACTTGATCAGCACATCTTTTGAATACGTATGGATCATCCCATAGGTAAAACTTTGCATCGTGAAAGAATTTCTTCTTTTGGTGATAACTCAAATATGGAGGGAGAGTACCACAGGACAAGAAGTTAGCTATATCAGCAAACCAAGGGAGTTTCGAATTTACCTCAAACAGATGTTCATCTGGAAATGCTTCTTTTATGGTTCCTTCATCTTTTTTATCTTCAAGTTCGAGCCGTGACAAGTGGTCGGCTACTTGATTTTCACACCCCTTCCTATCCTTGACTTCAAAATCAAACTCTTGGAGCAATAAAATCCACCTTATCAAGCGTGGTTTTGCATCCTTCTTGGCAAATAGGTATCGAATAGCTGCATGGTCAGTGAAAACAATTACATATGTTCCGACCAAGTAGGGTCTAAACTTGTCAAATGCAAACACTACTGCAAGCATCTCCTTTTCAGTAGTTGTGTAATTTTGTTGTGCAGCATCCATGGTTCGACTTGCATAGTAGATTGATCTAAAAAATTTATCACGCCTTTGTCCCAACACCACACCTACTGCATAATCACTAGCATCGTACATCAACTCGAAGGGCTCCTTCCAATCTGGTACTATCATGATTGGTGCTGTCACCAATGCCTTCTTGATCTTCTCAAATGCCTGCAGATAATCATCATCAAAAATAAAAAGTGGATTCTTTTTCAAGCAAATTACACAAAGGTTTAGTAATCTTAGAAAAAGCTTTAATAAATCTACGATAAAACACGGCGTGTCCTAAGAAACTCCTTATCCCTTTGATGTTCATCGGTGGTGGAAGCTTTTCGATTGCAACTACTTTGGCTCTGTCTACCTCTAATCTCTTTGAAGACACTTTATGTCCAAGAACAATACCCTCTTGGACCATAAAATGACACTTCTCCCAATTAAGAACTAAGTTCTTTTCTTGACATCTCTGCAAAACGAGGGAAAGGTTATGTAAACAATGATCAAATGAAGAGCCAAATACCGAGAAATCATCCATGAAGACTTCCATGATGTCTTCCACCATGTCTGAAAATATGGCCATCATACATCTCTGAAAAGTAGCAGGTGCATTGCATAGCCCAAAAGGCATCCTCCTAAAACCAAACGTTCCATAGGGGCACGTGAATGTTGTCTTCTCTTGATCCTCTGGTGCTATAGCAATCTGGTTATAACCTGAATAACCATATAAAAAATTGTAGTAACAATAACCAGCAAGTCTATCAAGCATTTGATCAATAAAAGGTAATGGAAAATGATCTTTACGTGTGGCATTGTTCAACTTCCTATAATCAATACATACTCGCCATCCAGACACAGTACGAGTAGATATTAGTTCATCATTTTCATTCTTTACCACAATCATTCCACCCTTTTTAGGCACTACTTGCACAGGAGACACCCAACAACTGTCAGAAATAGCATATATAACTCCAGCATTTAACAATTTCAACACTTCATTTTTCACTACCTCCTTCATAGCTGGATTTAGCCTCCTTTGATGATCCACATAAGGAGCGTATGACTCCTCCATTAAAATCCTATACATGCATATGGTGGGACTAATCCCCTTGATATCAAAAATCGACCACCCAAATGCAGTTTTAAATTTCCTCAACACTCTCAACAATTTCTCTTTTTCATCTAAAGTAAGAAAGGAAGAGATAATTACCGGATATGTCGACTTCTCACCCAAGAAAGCATAGCAAAGATGACTTGGCAATTCCTTCAAAACAGGGGATGAATGTATAATCTCTGAACACTTTTCTTCTTCCAACTTCTCCTTTGTGACTTCCTTCACCTTTGGCAACTCCTCAAGAGCCAAAAGTTGCTCTCTCAATTCCCAATCATCATCCACTCTACTAATAGTACTAGAAAGACATCTTTCTAATGGATCTTCTATTGTATGACCTATACCAATCTCAGCAACACAAGAGTCAATTATATCAATTCTTTTACAAGTACTCACCCCGTCGTTACCTTTAATAGCCTTATAGATGTTGAATATCACAGCTTCCCCACCAACTCTCAAGGTGAGTTCTCCTTTGTGTACATCTATCAATGCTTTTCCAGTGGCTAAGAAGGGTCGCCCAAAAATCAATGGAGAATTTTGATCTTCCTCCATATCAAGTATTACAAAATCAGCGGGGAAGATAAACTTGTCAACTTTTACCAAAACATCTTCAACAATTCCACGAGGATAGGTGAGTAACCTATCTGCAAGTTGCAAAGTTATAGTGGTTGGTTTTACCTCCCCAAGCTTCAAGGCCCTGTAAATAGAAAATGGCATAAGATTAATACTTGCTCCAAGATCACATAAAGCTTTATTAACATGATTATCACCAATAATGCAAGGAATAGTAAAACTCCCTGGATCTTTTAGTTCTTGTGGTAACTTCTTTTGGAGAATGGCGCTACACTCTTCGGTCAACTTCACTGTCTCGAACTCTTGCAGCTTCCTCTTCTTTGACATCACATCTTTTATGAACTTTGCATAGTTTGGCATTTGCTCTAAAGCATCAGCAAATGGAATGTTGATGTGAATCTTCTTGAAAATTTCCAAAAATTTTACAAATTGATCATCAATAATCTTCTTCCTAAATCTCTGTGGGTATGGGAAGAGTCGGCTTAAATACTGGAGGTTGTTCAACTTCAACTTCAGCTTTGGATCCCTTGGTTTCAACTTTTTCAACTGTCTTCTCGCTTTCTCATTCTCTTTGGATTTTTTAACCTCAAGTTCTCTTCCACTTCTCAAAGTTACAGCTTTGCATTGCTCCTTTGGATTCACTTCAATATTACTTGGGAATTGACCTCTATTTTGATCTCTCAATGCATTAGCCAACTGTCCAATCTGTGTCTCCAATGATTTCATTGTGGCACCCATATTTCCCATGTGAGTTTCCATGCCATCAAGACGAGATTCAGTCCTAGCCATCCTTTTACTAGATTCAACAACAAATGTCCCAACTAGATCCTCAAGTGAAGGTTTTCCTTCCCCCTTTGATGTATTGAACCCCGGTGGAGGATTCAACACATTCTTATTATTAGCATATGAAAAATTCTCATGATTTCTCAAATCAGGATGATAAGTGTTAGGGGAAGGGTTACCTCGATATCCTCCGTATCCACCAAAATTCTGATTGTAGATATAATGAGCCTTCATCAGGAATATGTGGTTCGTCAATAACAACCGATGCATTTTCAACCTCTGGTGGACTATCTTTATTCATAACTGCAATTTGAGTTGTTAAAGCTGAAACTTGTGCGGTCAGTGATGTAATAGGATCTACGGCATAAATTCCAGCTGGCTTCTTTACTCCTGACCTCTCAGACGGCCATTGATAACTGTTAATGGTCATCTGTTCAAGCAAATCATATGCTTGATCAGGTGATTTGGCAAATATCGTGCCACCAGCTGATGCATCCACAGTGCCTCTTGTTTGTCCATTCAGACCATTGTAAAACAATTCAATCTCTTGGTTGGTCCCTAAGAGAAAAAGGAAACAACCGCAATCGAATTATATCATTAAGAACACCATTTATCTTTACCGTGTCAGTGATTTCAAGGAATGTTCTGAGATGTAGATGAGGATCTACAGTAGCGGCTCCCCCAAACTGGTTCTGTTGAACCATGTTTATCAATGCAGGCTTGAGCTCAAAGTTGTTTGCATTAATAGTCCCTCGTGCTATGCCCGAATAATGAGCATTTAGTACCGGCCTAAAATGATCTCTAATGGGTATTGCAGGTGGATTTTCATTTTCTCTGTTGTCAGCCATTGCTTGAATCTCTTCTCTTCTCGTCTTTCTTAATTTTCTTACGGTTCTTTCGATCTCGAGATCAAAGATAAGCAAGTCAAGATTTTGAGATCTTCGCATGCACTGTCAAACAAAGATAAGAAACAAATCAATGTTTAATGTAATAAAATAAAAACAGCTCTAAATTAAAATCTAGACTAATCGGTAACAATACTAATATAAATTTAAAATAAACACTCCCCAGCAACGGCGCCAAAAACTTGTTGCGTATTTTCTTGATTGCTCGCAAGCGCACGACGTCAAGTTATTGTAAAATATATTTTTGAGTACAAGTGTCGATCCCACGAGGAATGTGTATATAAATATATATTAGTACATGTAATTAAAATAGTATAGACTTTATTTAGAAAAATCAATTAAAAGATTTGTTCACAAGAATAGCTATATTGAAAATGGATTAAATAAAATATAACACCAAACTTTTTAGCAAATAACAATGGAATAAAAGATCTAGAGGTCCGATTTCACTCAACTATCTATCATGTGTAATTTCTTGTAGCTATTTTGTAAAACTCTTTCTTATTCAATAGCCAAGAATCCTATAATTATCTACTCCCTCTCCTGAGTGTTAGTAGATTTTAGTTAACTAAAATTTGATTGCAATGTTCCCATCAACAATCTACAAATAAATAACACATCAAGCACTAGATTCTCTATAACCTTCAATAAGTATTTTTTTCTTTTTCTTGTTTATAATTTCCTCTTCCGAGTGATAAATTGTAAACATATAAATCATTCAAATTGTGGCCAATAAATTGAAAGAATTAAGATTGAAATAATACAAAAGAACAAGATGAAGAACTTAAATAGCTTAGTTCATAGATTCCAACACATGGTTTCTAGTTTTGTTCCATCATTCCTCTAAAAATAAAAATTAGTTCATAATAACACAAGTAAAACAACAAAACATGGTTCTAAAACAAGACATATCAAATGAAAAATAAAAGAAAGAAGAACTTAGAACAAGAGTTTGAAGTGCTGATTCCGTCCCCGGATTTGTGCAAAAGATTTCTCAAGAACTAGATGAACTTGAGTCTTCAATCATCTAGCAGCAGCCTCCCCTCTTTCCTTGGCTCCTCAATACCCTAGATGGTAAGAAAATGATGTATTTTATAGTCCTAGACAAGCCTCAATCCGCAGCACACCATTATCTTTGACTTCCATGTGCAGCACACCAAGTTACAGATTTTTCGGATTCTGTCGTGCAGGGACCGCGGGTGCGGTGCAGAACCTACCGCGGGTGCGGTATTGCTTCTGGTGTGCAAACGCAAGTGCGATACTCCTTTTAGCGCGGGTGCACTGTCTTACCGCGGGTGCGGTGCTACATATACCGTGGGTGCGGTGCAGCTGCTGTATTTTTCTTAACTTTGGCACTTTTCAATTCAACATTTTAATACTCCACACTCTCATTCTAAGCTTCCAAACTATAAAAACAAAAACAACAACAAATCACATAAAATCTGCTCAAGAATCATAGAATTCCAAGTTAAAACAAGTAATAAAAGTACAATAAATTGCACTTATGAACATTTCATATTTTAATCACTTATAAAAATTAAACATGCATATAACGTTTTTCTTTTAAACCAAGCATGAAACATGTCTTTTAATGTTATCATTTATTATAAAATTTCGTAAACATGCAAAATAATCATATTAACATGTAAAACAGCATTCAGGACACTGCTATGACATTTACTAATTTTCGAGTGTAAAATTATCATTTTACCCCTTGACGTAAAATTTCATATTTTTGACATTTTCTTAATTATGTTGACTCTAGACCATTCCAAATAATTATTTAAGCTTATATTAATTTTCTCGTAATTTTGTTAAGCTTAAATCAATGACTTTTCAATTTAATCTTTAATTATAACATATTACTACGTTTTCATCGCGAATTAAATCAAAATTTATTATAAAATTCCCGAACTTGAAACTTTGAATTTTATTAATTATTTAGCCCTCGTGAACCATCACTCGACACCCGTTGAGCCATGTTTCAAATCTCTAGCCAATAAAACCCTTGTTCGAACCTAAGCACTAAACACTCAAGCCATCTTATTTTTTCACGGAGCCACACCCGAACCACCCTGAGCCAACTTCGAACCAGACCCTTTATAGATCCTACTGGACCCTTAGAACCCTTAGGACTCGAATCGAAACTCAAAACAAAAGCCAAAAATCAGAAGCACAACCGACCGAGAACCATGTTGCACTAGGACTCTACGTTTTCACACCTAGGACTCTAGCCACTGGACCAGCCCCAAGCCCAGACCATTGTGCACCCTCTTAGGACCCTAAGGACCTAACCTAGCCCTCTGGCCGAGCCTTGACTTCCCAGTACGAGCTGCACACATGCACGACTCTTCTCAATGGCTCTCAAGTGGGGTCCTAGCTTGCTAGGACTCCTCCCCAGCCGTGACCCTCGAGTCCTAGCATGGCTAGGACTCCTTCCCTAACCCAAGCCAAGCCAAACCCCAGCCGTGACCCAAGTCAAGCAATGCAACCGAACCCTTGAACCCGAGCCCTTGTTCAACAAAAACCGAGAGATGGTTCCAGCTTGTGTTCTTCGACGTGTGCAGCGTGTTGTGCATCCTAGGACTCCTTAAAATTGAGTAAAACAACCCTTGATCAATGCCCTAATCATGGGAGCCCCTTAAGAACATATAAATCATGTTTTTGGATGAAAACTCAAGCTTTAAAAGATCGTGTTTTCATCAAAACGAAAATACATCAAAATGCAACTTGTTTTTCATGCAATACATATTTAAATAAATACGATGGTGTGATGGATGAGTAAGGGAAATAATATTGCGTCCCTTTGCGTAATTTACGCACGAACAACGTTGACGATTGCGAAGAACGGCTACGAACGACCTTGGCTTAAATTCCTAGCAAAAATCGGAGATTTTCCTCTGATTTTTTGGTGTGTTCCGTGAGTTTGATTCAGGGAAAAGAGTTGTGCAGCTCGGGTAGGGGCGTGCATGTGCTTTTATAAATAAGGGTAGGGTTTAGGCTTTTTAATTTGCTAATAAAACTTGTGTGCATGCTTGGGCCGATTAGTAAACTATATTAGGCCCAATAAGCCCAATTGTGTATATTTGAAATATTTTGTTTAGGAAAGTTTGTTAAATTATTAGCCGGGTGGTTAAAACATTCGTATTTTTGTTGAAAATCGAATACCGATAAAATTTACGTCCCGGCGTATAAAATCACCTCAAAACTCATTATTTTCAAAAATAATAAAAAGCATCAACCATATTGTAAATAATTAAAAACAATTATTTAATAAAAATATTTTTCATTTTTCAATCCTCAGTCTACGTTCCTCGATCGCAACTCAAATAACTTTTAAAATTACATTTTAATGATTTAAGAAGAAAAACTACTAAAACATCATATAAACATATCACATAATCAATTCAGCAATTACAATCAATTAATTCGCTATTATTCATATTCCCTAGATTTTCATGTAGTTGGATTACGTTGTCTTAATTTTAGACCTTACAATTCCTTCCCCCCTTAAATAAAATTTTGTCCTCGAAATTAGAACTTACCGAATAGCTCCGGGTAGAGACTCCTCAAGTCCCTCTCGGTTTCCCAAGTAGCTTCTTCTTCCGAGTGATTCAGTCACTTGACATTGACCATTGAAATGACTTTGTTTCGTAGTCTTCTTTCTTGCCTTCCCAAGATTTGGTCAGGTCTTTCTTCATAAGTCATATTCGGAGTTAATTTCAGAGATTCATTATTTAGTACATGTGATGGGTTTGACATGTACTTTCCCAGCATCGAGATATGAAATACATTGTGTACTTCAGAAAACATCGGTGGCAATGCCACCTTATAGGCTAATGTTCCGATTTTCTCCAAAATCTCAAACGGCCCTATGAATCTTGGACTAAGTTTGTCTTTCTTGCCAAATCGCATAACACCCTTCATGGGTGCATTTTCACAAATACGTGGTCTCCCACTGCAAACTCTAGGTCCTTTCGTCTCTTGTCCGCATAACTTTTCTGTCGGCTTTGTTCAGTCTTCATTCTATCTCGAATTTTGACTATGAGCTCAGCGGTCTCTTCTATCAAGTTCGGACCAATTTTTCTTCTTTCGCCAACCTCGTCCCAATGAATAGGAGATCTACATTTCATTCCATAAAGTGCCTCAAAGGGAGTCATCCCAATAGTTGATTGATAGCTATTATTATAGGTGAACTCTACTAGAGGTAATTTTGGTTCCAAACTTCCTTGGAAATTGGTCATACTGGCTCGCAGTAGATCTTCTAAAATTTGAATAACCCTCTTTGACTGACCATCGATATGAGGATGGAATGTTGTACTAAATAATACTTTGTCCCCATCGTTGCATGCAGACTCTTCCAGAAAGACGATGTAAATCTTGGATCTCTGTAATAAACAATTAATAGAGTAATCCCATGCAGACAAACTATCTCTCGAATGTACAGATCAACATATTGTGTCATGGTGAATGTCATTTTGATAGGTAGAAAATGCGCTGATTTCGTAAGACGATCAAATATCACCCATGTAGCATTAAACCCTTTAATAGTCATCGGCAATCCCACAACAAAGTTCATAGTGATATTTTCCCATTTCCACTCGGGAATAAGAAGTGGCTTAAGCTTTTCTCCTGGCTCTGATGCTCTGCTTTGACTTTTTGACATGTCAAACACTCAGATACAAATCGCATGATATCTCTCTTCATTCCTGGCCACCGATATAACAACTTCAAATCTTCGTACATCTTCGTGCTTTCCGGATGAATGGAATATGGTGTGTCATGAGTTTCCTTCATAATGAGCTCCCTCAAAGAGTCGTCACTAGGAACCCATAAACGATCTCGATAACGAACTACACCATCCACCTCATTATATAACTTCTGGCCCTTTGCTTCATCTCTCAATCTCCACCTTTGCAATTGTTCATCACTAGACTGTCCTTCATGGATTCTATCTCTCAAAGTCGACTGAACTGTCAAGGTGGCAAGATTAGGGGCCTCGCCCCTAGCATACACTATAAGCTCAAACCGCTGTATTTCGGACTGCAACGGTATCTGAAGTGATAATTGAGTGATAACTGCTGCCTTTCGACTCAATGCATCCACCACTACATTAGCTTTTCCCGGATGATAGCTAATCTCTCAATCATAGTCTTTCACTAATTCAAGTCATCGTCGCTGTCTCATATTCAACTATTTTTGGGTGAAGAAGTATTTCAAACTTTTATGGCTAGTGAAAATCTTGCACTTCTCCTCAAATAAGTAATGTCTCCAAATTTTCAATGCAAAAACTACCGCTGCAAACTCAAGATCATGAGTAGGGTAGTTTTTCTCGTGAACTTTCAATTGTCTCGACGCATAGGCTATAACTCGGTCATTTTGCATCAGAACTACGCTTAACCCAAGTTTAGAAGCGTTGGAATATAGAACATACTCTCCTTGTATTAGAATAGGTGTCCGTCGAGCCAAGTGTTAGCCGAGGGTTCATGTTTAAACTCTATGCCTAAACAATCTTTATTTTAATAATATTTTAAATTATTGTTTTGACTCATCTTTATCTGTATACACATGCTTGTTACATAGATAAAGTACTTGAATAGACAAATAGTAGAAACAATATGAGATGCTCATATGATGAGTATCATGAAACTCATATTTTGAATATTATATATTCTAAACAGTTTTTAGTCGATTCAGCCGCCGTTAAGAAGGATAAAGGCTGCTCAAGTTTGTGATTCGTATCTGCGATATGAGTACCACATTTCATTGGTATGGAACATTGTGATGTCCGAACATGCAGATAGGTGCACCTTGTAGAGTGCACTGAACAAACCTCCATAAAGGACTTTCCAAGTGGTTCTCACTTATCGAGTCGAAACGTCCTAGTTTATGGTTGTACACCATTAGTTCTTATGACCCGGGACAACATTGTGACTCTATATGCTAGCATTGCACTTTGAATTGTTTACCGACTCATATGGGGTTATGAGGTGGCAAGGTTGGGTGTTCTGTCGAAACATATAGGAGTCTATGCATTGTAGTCGGGGATTCACCGCTTGCCTTCGAGTATGGATATGTCATGTGATCTCATGTGTATGTAGTTTGAAATCTCTGATCAGAGTGTTAGAGGTAATTAAGAAAGGGGTTTCTTATATTACACCATCGATGCAACTATGACATGACACATAGTATCTATTCTTTGACAGCTCTCGATATACCAATAGTTGTCGAATCGGTCGGGATATATGAGATGAAGGGACCGTACTGTACGCTAACCATAATAGATTGGTTCTTGCAGGCACTATCATTTGATACCTAGGGAATCATGTAAGCGATGATGCTAGGCGTCTAACATGATTGGTTGGGTACTATTAGACTTGAGTTCTGACGTTCTTATTATCAAGGAGTTGATAAATAAGAATGGAGCAACTGGAGTATGCTCATATAAGGATATGTTTAGTCCCGAATCGCATTGAGATGCGAACCCAAGGCTAGTTGTATCATTGAACCATTGAGGGTCACACAAGTGCTAATTTTTTAGATCCCGTTGAGAAATAAAATAGTTCAATATGTTGAACGGCTTATAAAGGAATTTATAAGCGCAAAGAAGAATAGAAGTGTGACTTCTATAAGAGAATTATGGGGAATGTAGATTTTAATTTATAGAAGTGTTCCTAAATTAGAAGATGACTCAAATAAATAATTGCTACTACTTAAATTATAATTCACCCAAGTGTAGGTTGTCTGCAAGTAATATATTTCGTGAGTACGAGATCGATCCACAGATAGGTTATTTTTAGTTTAAATTTATTAATTTATAAATTACCAAATTCAAGAATGAAGTTTACAAATTATAAAATTTTGTCAAGGCTCAAGGATTTATTCTTGGTTTATGTAACATTGTTTAACTAAAAGTAAAACAAAGGAAACCACCATAAATAATGGTTCCAAGAGAAATTAAATAATTAAACACACATATAATATAATATAGTTCCCACTATAGAAAATACCGAATTAACCGATATTTTATATATGGTACCTATGATTATATATATAACTATATAAATATATAATTGCATAAAGTAAATGTTAAATTAAATCATTATATTTCATTTAGAACAACCGGCAGAGCTACGCTATTGCCTAAATGAAATATAAGATTTAATAAGTTAGTTGCGATAAAGTAAAAGTTAGATGCGAAAAGTAAAACTTAGTTGCGATAAAGTAAATGTTAGATTGTTAGATGTTAGTATTAAATCATAATATTGCATTTAGAACAACCGGCAGAGCCACGCTATCGTCTAAATGAAATATATGATATAATTATATAAATATATACACATATATATATAATATAACAATAATAATAATCGATGAAATATTTATTGTATCAAAATTAAACAACAAATCAATATAGTCACTTCAATGGTATCAAGCATTTGATGTAAATTGTTAACAACAAATAATTCGTTTTTATACCTACAATAAAAATAAGTTAGCTAAATGAAATGAAATAAATAGAGAATATACAGAATATAAACAATCTTACTTTACCAAGAATTCATCCTCTTCACCTTGACATAATAGATTAGCTTGCCATGAGCTTACTTTTGATCAACACTAAAATCATCACTCATAGTTAAGAAAATGAAAGAAAAAATATTGGAACTTAGAACTTTGATACACACTCACACTATATTTTGCAATGAGATAGAATGATTCTCAAGCTAGCACAAGGCCTCTATTTATAGGCCAAATGAGAGAAAGAGTCAAAAATTTTAATAATGTCATGTAGTTGTAATAGTAGTTTTTGTCTCCTCCAACTTCAATTCCATGGCCCTTCTTTCAATGCTATTTTTCACGACTTTAAGCACCTAATTTGACTTGGCTCAAACAAGAAACATGTAGGGAATTGTCTGTAGATGAATTTGGCCACTTGGTTCACCTCATTTGATTAAATATTGAATTATTTATGATTTATTTACTATAAGCTGGTCATAGTAAAAATAAATATGTCCTCCTTTTGATATTTGCACAATTTGATCATCTTAATAAATTTTTTAGGCAATTATGTCTTCTGCAAAATTGTAAATAATTTCTCAAGGATTCCAAACATGTTTGAATCACCTCCATTTGAATTTTGTAGCTTGGGTTATCATTATTGTACCAACACGTAGAAAACCTGAAAATAAAACATATTTAGTAAGACACTTAAATATAGACAATCAATACTGAAATAACATAATTTTATAATTTTAATGAAACTAAAATTTTAAAATATAGGTTTTAACATATAATAAATTATTAATTTTAAGTTTCATCACACCCCCACACTATCTTATTACTAGTCCCTTAGTAATAAAATAAAATTTATCAGAAAATCACAACCTAGATTCTTTATTCCTTTTATATATTCAAATATACTAACATATTCATTTTAAAAACAAAATAATATATCGATTTATATATATTTATTTATTTTTTCGTTTAATGTAATAATATATAATTAGATGTGTTTTTATTATTATTCTTATTTCACATAATATATAAAGTAACAATATATATATAATTTTTAAATTTCTAAATTTTTTATAATAATATAGTCAAAAAGATAATTCACACCACCCATCATAACATGTATAATATCAAGAATATAATTGTAAAAGCCTCAACTCCATATATTCTTTCATGTCAAAATATTTAATGAATAGCTAGTTTTCACTCATGGAGTTGGAATGAATATTAACTATCATTGAAAAAGGCTAAGTATTAAAGCAGACAATTAAATAAACTAATATTGAAAACAAAATAGGAAAATTTACAAAGAATAAAATCCCCTTTCTTTTGTTTTTTTTTCTCTTCTTTTGTTTTTTCTTTTTTTTTTAAATAACATGTGCAAAATTTTACAATAACATAAAATTTTTTTATCCAAACATTCTACCATAAATATCTATATATAAAAATATTATATAACGGATATATGCGAGTACCTTTGAAACTTATCTAGCACAAACAAATCTTTTTGTTTGTTTGTTTCTTTGTTCTTTTTTTTTTTAAGAACATATTGATAGTTGTTTTTACAACATTTTGATAGCACATCAATTAAATCTAAAAAAATAAATTACAATGAATAAAGTACTTTGCAGTCCGTTATTTATTTACTTCTTTTTTTTTAATAATTTTTTTTTAAAGGAGTTATATTCTTGTAATTAACCATTTTTCAATAATTAATAAAAGTTTATTAATTGTTTTCTCATTTCTCACCACTTACTCACAAAAGATGTGTGAATTTATACTTTTACAAAAAATATTCTTTCAATTATACATGTTAACAACCATACAAACCATATCTTTTAACTATATTCTCATAAAAATTTTAGAAATTATTTTATTTGAAAACACACACAATTATATATATAAATATATATAAATAAATAAACACATCTATTATACATTTAATATTAATTGATCAAAAAATTATATATATATAAATTGGTACATATGAAAAACTAATTTTTCTTGTAGTCTGTAATTTGAATATAATGAATTTTAAAATCTAGTGTATTGTGATTTTCCAATAATTATTAACTAATGCGTCTCAGGTGCATTTTACTGACACCTTACTCGACATTGAACTAAAAATTATTAATATTTTTACTATATATAAGTATGTATTTTTATTTTCATATAAAAAAACTAAGTGGAGAAAAAGAAGACATTATTCATACCTTAAAAAAAACATTAAAACATACCGTTGATTCACAAGTTTAGCATCACATGGATTTTCTTTTCTTACTCTTTGATGTTGGCCAATTAAGTTGAGATAAGAATGGATCTGGTTCATGACTAAATCCTTGCAGTAAATCAATAAGTTCACCTTCACTTGTTGCAGAAACTAACATCCTTCGTGAAGCTAATGAGAGAAATCCCTGTTCCACAACATCATCTAGAAACGATAACAGTTTATCATAATAATTGTTAACATTTAACAAACCAATTGGCTTATTGTGGATGTTTAATTGTGCCCAGGAAACAGTATGAAATATTTCCTCCAAAGTACCGAAACCTCCTGGCAAAGCAATGAAAGCATCTGAATGTTCAATCATTTGAGTAATTCGTTCATACTTGTTGTCCACTTTCATTTCTTCTCCTATTGTTGGTCCAGTAAAATTAGCTAAAGTAATCGGAATAATGCCTAAGACTTCACTTCCACCTGTATGCGCAGCTTTAGCAATTTTTCCCATGAGACCAACTTCACCACCACCATATACCAAATGAATCTTTTTTTCAGCAAGTGTTATTTCAAGCTTTTTTGCTACTTCTTTATAAATTGAATCTTTTCCTGCACTAGAACCACAAAATACACAAATATTTTTTATTTTACTTACCGTGGACGTTGACATGTTGAAAAATATGTTTTCTGTAATTGTTAAATCACAGCATAAGAATTTATAAGCGTATCATGCCAAAAGACAATATTTGAACAGGTATTTATTATTAATAAAAGAAAATAAAAATGACATAAAATTAAAACACATATATACAGCATAGTTGTGATTGTGGCTCACATGTTCCTCTGATTTTACGTTCAGTAATGGCTTCAACGCCTTCTATGAGTCGAGGATATGCTTCCCATCCAATTTTCTTATAAATTGGCAAACAAGTCTTTTAACGTCAGATTCCCGAGACAAAATTGTGTGTGTATATATATATATATATATATATATTACTTATTAAAATAGATATGTGTTACTACAGTAAGATCTTTGTAAGGCTGATTCCACCGTCCATATTGATATTCCTCCTGTTGAAATTGCCACCATAGTTTAAGAAGTTCATTTTGCACGTACCCACTAGAATGCGTATCAAGAACCTCTAGAAAATTATCCAAAGGCTCTTTACTCAGACCATTCTTAATGAATAAAATTTTATCTTCTCTATTCATTGATGTCATTCCAACATTTTTGCATTTCACCTTACAAGTCCACCTTGCACATTTATGATATCCACCTATACGTTTAGCTCTTCGCTTTTTGGCATATGTGCTTTTACCAAATCTTGGCATATGTCTTATTATTATTTCACTTGCTTCCCCAACCAATCGGACTTTTGCTTCAATTATCAAACGAACATCATTAGGTATGCCATAAGACATCATCAACCTTAGTCGCTCACACCTAGCTTTATATATTTTTTTCAGCGCATTATCTGGTAAATAAGCAAAATATTTACGAAGATTCACAATACACGCATTCATATTATTATTATTATATATATATTTCAATTATTTTGAAAAAACTGAAGAAACCGACTTAAACAGTCACGGAGTACCGTTATCCGCCACTTAACCGGGAAATGAACTAGAATATGCAAAAATAGAATATGAAAATATCAAACAACTATTATGGATCATATAAAGGCATAAACTCATCATTAAGAATTTCATTTTCTATAAAAAGCTTAAGTCTTTGCCCATTAACTATAAACACATCATTATTTTTAGGATTTTCAATATCAACAGCACCATGATGATAAACAAATTTAACTATAAATGGTCCTGACCATCTCGATCTTAATTTTCCTGGAAATAAATGCAAACGAGAATTATAAAGTAAAACTTTTTGGCCAATTTCAAATGACTTTCTCATAATATTTTTATCATGAAAGGCTTTAGTTTTATCTTTATAAATCTTTGAATTTTCATATGCATCATTTCTTAATTCTTCAAGTTCATTTAATTGCAATTTTCTTAATTTAGATGCATCATCTAAATTAATATTAAATGCTTTAATTGCCCAATAAGCTTTATGTTCAAGTTCAATCGGTAAATGACAATGCTTACCAAAAACTAACCTATATGATGACATCCCTAATGATGTTTTAAATGCAGTTCTATATGCCCATAATGCATCATTTAATCTTAAAGACCAATCTTTTCGAGTTGGATTAACTGTTTTTTCTAAAATTTGTTTTATTTCTCTATTTGCAAGTTCAACTTGAGCATTACTTTGAGGATGATATGGGGTAGATACTTTATGTGTAATGCCATATTTTCTTAACAAAGAAGAAAATGATTTATTTATAAAATGACTTCCCCATCACTAATTATTGCTTTAGGTATTCCAAATCGGCTAAAAATATTTTCTTTTAAAAATTTTATAACAACTTTATGATCATTAGCTCTACATGCAATTGCTTCAATCCATTTTGAAACATAATCAACAGCGACTAAAATGTAGGTAAATCCAAAAGATAATGGAAATGGACCCATAAAATCTATCTCCCAACTATCAAATATTTCAATAATTATGATTGCATTTAAAGGCATCATGTTTCGTTTTGAAATTGATCCCATTTTCTGACAGTTTTCACAAGATTTGCAAAATAAATGGGCATCTTTGAATAAAGACGGCCAATAAAATCCACATTGTAAGATTATTGTAGCTGTTTTATTGGATGAAAAATGACCTCCACATACTTCAGAATGACAAAATTTAATAACATTACTTACATCATTGTCGGGTATGCATCATCGAAAAATTTGGTCAGAACAATACTTAAACAAGTAAGGATCATCCCAATAAAATTTTTTAACTTCTACCAAGAATTTATTCTTATCCTGTGAATTTCAATGAGAAGGCATTTTATTTGTCACAAGAAAATTTACAATGTTAGCAAATCATGGCATAATAGTGGCATAAAACAACTGATCATCTGGAAAATTTTCATTTATTGGTATTTCATTATGAGATGATTTAGTTATTATTCTAGATAAATGATCGGCTACGACATTTTCTTTTCCTTTTTTATCTTTAATTATAATATCAAATTCTTGTAACAATAAAATCCACCATATTAATCTTGGCTTAGCATCTTGTGTGGGGACCCGGACGCTAATCATCTTCTTAATCATCGTTGGGATTTAATTTTTCAATTCAGATAAACAGGGTCTAAAAAATTTTTTTTCTTTTTAAAATGTAAAAGCGGAACGTAATGGAATTGAACTAATATTGTGAGGCCTGGGGCCGAAGAGGGCGGGGGGTGATCGCCGGTGCCATCAGTTGCACGGACAATGAGCGGCTCCTGACAGGCTTCTAGGTGGAGGGAACATGAATGAACCGATCCCACACCGGAATGAGAGGGATTCCGAGACTGTTCAATGTAATTGACTCTACAGTTGAAGAGGGCTTAAAAGATTTGATTTGTACTACTCATATCACGAAGGTGCATCTTCTTTTCGGTAGCTCATCGCATAAGAACTCCAAAGTTAAGCGTGCTTGACTTGGGGCAAGTTTGGGATGGGTGACCTCCTGGGAAGTTTCCCAGGGTGCGTGTGAGTGAGGACATAAGCACGCTGGACAGACTCGTCTTGATACAGTGAGGACAGTCGTCGAATCTGGGACGTTACAAGTGGTATCAGAGCCGACCTCTCTTAGTACGGTGTGGTTCAGGGAAGAACCAAGCGGAAGCTGGTGGGCATGTGAGGCCCGGGGCCGAAGAGGGCAGGGGGTGATCGCCGGTGCCATCAGTTGCACGGACAATGAGCGACTCCTGGCAGGCTTCTAGGTGGAAGGAACATGAATGAACTGATCCCACACCGGAGTGAGAGGGGATTCCGAGACTGTTCAATGTAATGGACTCTACAGTTGAAAAGGGCTTAAAAGATTTGATTTGTACTACTCATATCACGAAGGTGCATCTTCTTTTCGTGAGCTCATCGCATAAGAACTCCAAAGTTAAGCGTGCTTGACTTGGGGCGATTTTGGGATGAGTGACCTCCTGGGAAGTTTCCAGGGTGCGTGTGAGTGAGGACATAAGCACACTGGAAAGACTCGTCTTGATAATGTGAGGACAGTCGTCGAATCTGGGACGTTACAAATATACATCTCAGTATATAAGTACAATAATGTACAACAATTATTCAAACTAGTCTAAGGTTCAACTACTAAATCTCAAGTATTAAACCAAGTCTACAATAAGTCCGGAATCACCACTCTAAACTCTTCTTCTCTCATTATCTTCTTGACCTCGATCTTGTCCCACCTGTTGTCATGCACATATACAAAACAAGACAACAGCCGGATACTCCGGTGAGAATAAATCCCAGTATAAAACATGGTAGACATGCATGTACACAATATAAATCATAAAGCATACTATCATGCATAAAATCAATAACAATAGGTTTCATAGTCTAGGAAACCAACTCAAAATAAGCATGCAGTAACAATGGATTCCATAATCTCTGAAATCAAAATAAAATAAGCATGCTCAATTCAATTCATATCTTGACTCGACTCGACTCTAACTCTAGGGATCCCGGTGTGAATAAGACGTCATTGTCTGTCACCTACCCTCCCAATCGGGGTAACTGTACGTCTTATTCCTAGACTTCGGTCCTGTCTGTATCGAATGTCTACAATCGGATTGAATCTGATCCGAAGCGTCGATACCACCGAACGTCTAGTTTGGCAAGTCTGCCAGTGACTCTCTTATGTCAAATGCTTGAATATAAATCTATAAACAAGGCATCGTCATATCAAGAGATTTGAATATAATTCTATAAACAAATCAAATAATATCAAAAGATAAACAACAATTCTAGTATGTGATTTTGTTGGGAAACTCAAATTGAATCTCATTTGAGTTGTGTCTTCCCAAAACAAAACATGAATGATACCTTTGTCTTCCCGGTCTGACGAAGACGAAGTCTTGTATTCCAATCTGTACATAACCAGTCTGGCAATGACAATTGCATAAATACAATATCAGTATATAATTCGATTCAAAACCTGTTCTGATCAATACTGAATTCAGTATATAATCTGATCCATATCTGAGCAAGGTACAATCTAATTCATATAAACGATATCACGATACACTCGAGATCATTACTGAATCTGATCAATCTAAATCAACTGATGTTTCAACGGCATAACAATGAAATCTCGATAATCCCGTCAATCCCAACATCACAGATATAGTACCAGAATTCATAATCAATACCAGTACAACTCATAATTTCAATATCGGCATATTCAAAATCAGTAACAACACTACTCTGATATCAAATCTCAATCAATATCTTTCGAAAATCATAACAATTGCATAACCAATCTATTCTTTAATCCGACTTCAATTATACAATGTCTACTGTAGCATAAACATCATATCTGATTCGTATTCAATTCTGACAATATCATAAATTCAAATCATGTCTAAATGTAACAAAACTTACGTCCAGTTGTAGCCTGCGTCGATAGAAACACAGTACTGAAATCGGATTAAAATTCTAACGGTCTGATCTTTCACAATCACAAATCTAAAAAGGCGTAAGGATTTTTCTCTCAAAAGCTTCGACCCTTTTCTGAATTTTGTGAGGGAAAGGCGTGCAATTCTTATATATATACTGCATGCAACACCAGGAAACGTGGCTTATTTTTCATGCTGCACGTCGCACCGCGGGTGCGCTCATTCCATAACCGCGGGTGCGCTCATTCCATAACCGCGGGTGCGCTCAGTGTAATGATATACATCAACTTTTCCGAAAGCTTCGACCGCGGGTGCGCTCAGTCCTGTAACGCGGGTGCGCTGACCTCACTATAACAACACCGCGGGTGCGGTCTGTCTAGCACCGCGGGTGCGCTCACCCTCCAGTAGCAAATCTCATACCCTACTGTCCATACACCGCGGGTGCGGTAGAAAATGGAGTGCGGGGGCGGTGGCACTTTGCAAATAAACTCAAGGTTTGCACGTCGTTTCTCCCTGGCTGTTCTTGCATTTCTTATTCATACTATATATATCAATTCAGACATATCAACAAGAATCTCGGGCATTACATATTGTTTATTTGATAAATATTTTATGGCATGATGATCAGTGTAAACAATAGTAGTAGAACTAATTAAATAAGATCGAAATTTATTTAATGCAAATACTACTGAAAGTAATTCTTTTTAGTAGTTGAATAATTTATTTGAGCACTATTTAAGGTTCTACTAGCATAATAGATTGCATAAGATTTTCCTTCTTTTCTTTGTCCTAACACATCTCCTATAGCATAATCACTTGCATCACACATTAATTCAAATGGTAAAGACCAATCTGGAGGTTGTAAAATAGGTGATGTAATTAAAAGATTATTTATTTTTTTAAAAGCATTTTCACATTTCTGAGTCCATTCAAATTGTGTATCTTTTGTTAAAAGATTTGAAATTGGTTTAGATATTACACTAAAATTTTTTATAAATCTTCTATAAAATCCTGCATGACCCAAGAATGAACGAACTTCTTTAACCGTTTTCGGTTATGTTAAATTAGCAATAACATCAACTTTGGCTTTATCAACTTCAATTCCTTTTTCAAATATCACATGTCCTAACACAATCCCAGATTTAACCATATAATGACATTTTTCCCAATTTAAAACAAGATTTTTTTCTTCACATCTTTTTAATACTTCTTCTAGGTTTTTAAGATAATTTTCAAATGAGTTTCCAAAAACAGTTATATCATCCATAAAAACTTCTACAATTCTTCAATCATATCACTGAAAATACTTAACATGCATCTTTGAAAAGTTGCCGGAGCATTACATAAACCAAATGGCATTCTTTTAAATGCAAAAGTTGCAAAAGGACAAGTAAAAGTAGTTTTTTCTTGATCTTCTAATGATATAGGTATTTGATAATACCCTGAATACCCATCCAGAAAACAGTAATAAGAATTTCCTGCTATTTTTTCTAGAATTTGATCTAAAAATGGCAGTGGAAAATGATCTTTTCTAGTTGCATCATTTAATTTTCTATAATCAATACACATACGCCAACTAGATGGAATCCTAGCTTGTAATAACTCTCCATTTTCATTTTTTATAACAGTGATGCCTGACTTTTTAGGTACTACTTTTGTTGGACTTACCCATTTACTATCTGAGATTGGATAAATAATTCCAGCATCTGATAATTTTAATACTTCATTCTTAACAACTGTGGGGACCCAAACCTAATTCATCTTCTTAATCATTATTAAGAATCAATATAACAATTAAGAAATGTGGGACATAAATTTTTTTCTTAAAATGCAAATGCAGAAACGTAATATAAACATTCTGATATACATGTCAAAATAAAAGTACAAGTCTTGTACAACATTATTTATCTCACACACAAGTTCAGTTACTAGATCAAGTACTGAAAATCAATCTACTCTAAGTCCGGATCTCCACGCTGATCGTAATCTCTCATCCTCTTCCTGATCCTGATCATGCCCCACCTGTTTTCATGCACACATACAAACAAGACAACATCCGGATAACTCCGGTGAGGAATACAATCCCAGTATAAACAATGTAAACATGGAGTCATATAAAAACATATATATAAAAGCATGAAACACATATCAATAGCATGTATCAAAACTGAAAGACATGTATTGATATAAAACTGTAAATCAACTCTAGACTCGTCATCCCAGACTCGACTCATTTCTAATCTAGGGATCTCTATCTGAATAAGAACGCAACGTTCTCCCATCTACTTTACCCCAGCTAGATGGTAGTACGTTCTTAGTCCCAGACTTTGGCTTCTATATCGAAGATCTGCAATAGGAGTCGGTCTTCTCCTCAGTATATCAATATATATAAAAAAGTCCAGTGACTGGCGGTTCTGCCATGGCGATTCTGCCAAATACTAGGCGGATCTGCCCAACTCTAACTCATGCTTTGCTATAGATCAATAGACTAAGAATAACAATATCCAGAATTGCAAATATCAATGCAATAATCATTCAGTATGTGATTTTGGGAAACTCCAGTTAATCTAACTCGAGTTGTGCAATCCCGAATCAACATTGATTTATACATTTCTTTCAGTCGATCTAACTCTGTCGAAGTCTCGGATTTAATGTCTGTCAATACTCAATCTAGCAATGATAATATCGAGTGTATTGTATCAATATTCAGTTCATATCAATACTGGATATAATCAGAACTGGATCAAATTCTGTTTCAACAGCATAACTGTACAATCTCAGTATACCCAGCAATACATATCAACAGATATCAATTCCAACATCTCATAATCGATACAATACAAATCTGATGTCAAATCTCACTCAAATCAACTCATAAAATCATAATAATTCTATACGATATCCGTTCTTCAATCCGGTTTCGATTATACGATGTCTAACACATCAAGAACATCATATATGAATCATATCTGATTCCTTCAATATCACAATTCCAAACGGTATCAAAATATAATAAAACTTACGTCCAGTTGAAGCTCTCGTCGGTAGGAACACGGTACTGAAGTCAGATTCAAAATCTAACGGACGGAAGGATTTTCGCCAGCTTTTCTCGTTCCTTTTCTTTGTTTCAGCTGAGGAAGGAATTGTATATATATATATATATATATATATATATATATCCTAAGCTGCATGAAAGAATACGTGTCATCATTTTCTTGAACTTCAGTCGGCGCTCGGGCGGTGCTAAACTACCGCTCGGGCGCGGCATGTTCTGTCCAACTCTTTTCTTATTGCACATTGGCACTCGGGCGGTCACAAACTACCGCTCGGGCGCCGCATCCTCAGCCCAAAACATGTTCCTATTGAACATTGGCGCTCGGGCGGTCAAAAACTACCGCGCGGGCTCCAATAGTTCTGCCCCAAAAATTGTGTCATTCATATGCTTGGCCCAATCTGGTCTCGTATTGATCCGTCTATAATCATATCAGTTCAAAATCAATCATATCAGATTACAGTAATCAAAATCTCGGGCATTACATTTCTCCCCCCCAAGATACGATTTCGTCCCCGAAATCACAGGCAATCAAATCAAATATCAGAAAGAAATGTATAACAGAAGCTGAATCACAAAACTCACATCAATGAAATAACTCGGGAAATCTCTGTCTCATGTCTGACTCTGTTTCCCAAGTAGCTTATTCGATGCCATGACGACTCCACTGAACTTTCACAAGCGGAATAATCTTCGTTCTGAGTTGCTTTTCCATTCGATCGAGAATCTGAATCGGCTTCTCGAAGTAACTCAGAGTCTCATCCAATTCGGCCTCGTCTGGCTGAATGACATGTGAAGCATCGGAAAGATATTTCCGCAATAATGATACATGAAAGACATCATGTATCCCAGATAAAGAAGGAGGTAGGGCGATTCGATATGCATGATCTCCTATCTTCTCGAGAATTTAATGGGCCCAATATAATATGGAGACAACTTCCCTTTCTTGCCAAATCTGACAATTCCTCGGAAAGGTGAAATCTTCAAGAATACTTGGACTCTTGCCTCAAATACCAATGGTCTACGTCGAACATTGGCATATTTGGCCTGTCTGTCTTGAGCTGCCTTCATTCTCTTCTGAATCAGCTTCACTTTCTCAGTCATATCTCTGATCATATCAGGCCCAATCTCAGGAACCTCATAGATATCATCCCAATACAGAGGGGATCGACATTTCTTTCCGTACAACGCCTCGAAAGGAGCCATCTCAATACTCGTCTGATAGCTATTGTTGTACGAAAACTCACAAAGTGGCAATGAATCCTGCCACGTAGTGCTAAAATCAAGCACTACAGCTCTAAGCATATCCTCCAGTGTCTGGATAGTCCGCTCTGACTGTCCGTCGGTCTGTGGATGATATGCGGTACTCAGATGTAACTTCGTACCTAGAGCCTGCTGTAAACTCTGCCAGAAGTGCGAAGTAAACCGAGGATCACGGTGTGAAACAATCGACTTCGGTACCCCGTGTAATCTGACCACCTCTCTGACATAGATCTCTGCCATCTGGTCATGTCTGTACGTTATCTTGTACGGAATAAAGCATGCTGATTTGGTCAATCTGTCATTTACAACCCAAATCACATCACAACCTCGAGAGGATCTTGGTAGTTTCGTCACAAAATCCATGGAAATGTGATCTCATTTCCATTCAGGAATAGATAAGCTCTGTAACAGTCCTCCTGGTTTCTTTCTTTTTGCTTTCACCTGCTGGCAATTCAGACATCTGGATACAAACTCAGCAATATCAGCTTTCATTTGTTTTCACCAGAACTGTTGTTTCAAATCATTATACTTTTTTCTGCCACAAGGATGAATACTGAATCGACTGCTATGCGCTTCGGACAAGATCTGTCATTTCAAATCTGAAACATTCGGCACAACAAGACGATTATTCACATACAGTACACTATCCCGTACCTGATACTCTGATCGATGCCCTGCTCTGACCATCGATACCGAATTCTGCACATTCTGATCACCTTTCTGAGCCGCTTTAATTCTCAAAATCAGCTCTGGTTCGACTTGGACAGCATATAATCTCATCGGTCTACAATCTGTCTCAAATACTAATCCAGACAAACAGCAATCTTCAATCATATTCGAAACACTAATCGTCGATAAGGATAAAGAACATACCTTTCGACTCAGTGCATCTGCTGCTGCATTGGATTTCCCCGGATAGTACTTGATTTCACAATCAAAGTCTTTCAATAAATCAAGCCATCTTCCCTGTCTCATATTCAACTTTGACTGTGAAAAGAGATATTTCAAGCTTTTATGATCAGAATAAATCTCGAATTTCTCACCATATAGGTAATGTCGCCATATCTTCAAAGCAAATACAATGGCTGCCAATTTAAGATAATGAATTTGATAGAGAGTCTCGTGTGGCTTCAGTTGTCTTGAAGCATAAGCGATGACATGGCCTCGCTGCATCAGAACACATCCCAACCCTCTGTGAGAAGCGTCACAATATACAACAAAGTCACCAGTACCTGATGGAATAGTCAAGATCGGAGCACTGGTCAGTCTCTTCTTCAAATCAAGAAAACTGGACTCAGAGTCTTCAGACCATACAAACGGAGCATTCTTCTGAGTCAACTGAGTAATCGGTTTGGCAATACTCAAGAAATCTTTAATAAATCGACGATAATATCCGGTCAAACCCATAAAACTACAAATCTCGGGTACTGATGTCGGTCTCGGCCAAGAAATCACGGCTTCAACCTTGCTGGAATCAACTGATATACCATCTCCGGATATGATGTGACCCAGAAATACAACCTGTCTCAACCAAAACTCGCATTTCGACAGTTTTGCATACAGTTTCTCAGCCCTTAGAATTTTCAATACAGTTCTCAAATGCTCAGCATGCTCAATCATATTTTTTGAATAAATCAAGATATCATTAATGAATATAATAACAAAATCATCAAGGTATCTCTGGAATATGCAGTTCATCAGACCCATAAACACAGCTGGAGCATTAGTCAAACCAAACGGCATGACAATAAACTCATAATGTCCATACTTGGTTCTGAATGCTGTCTTCGAGATATCAGAATCTCTGACTCTCAGCTGATGATATCCAGATCTCAGATCGATCTTGGAATATACAGAAGAACCCTGCAACTGATCAAATAAATCATCAATAAGAGGCAAAGGGTATTTGTTCTTTACCGTAGCCTTGTTCAGTTGCCAGTAGTCAATACAGAGTCTCATAGAACCGTCTTTCTTCCTCACAAACAGTACAGGAGCACCCCAAGGGGAAACACTCGGTCTGATGTAAACCTTGGCCAGTAGATCTTCCAACTGCTCTTTCAACTCTTTCAACTCAATCGGTGCCATTCTGTACGGAGCTCTAGAAATCGGAACTGTTCCTGGCATCAATTCAATGCTCAAGTCTATCTCTCTAATCGGAAGCAAACCCGGAATCTCATCTGGGAAAACATCAGCAAACTCGCAAACTACTGGCAATTCAGCCAATGTTGGACTCGATTTCAGTAAATCAACTGAATAGACAAGGAATCACTCTGCTCCTTTCTGTAACAATCGAGTCATAAACAATACGGATATCAAAGGAATTCTAGATCTAGAACCCTTACCGTAGAACTTCCACTCATCAGCCATATCTGGTCTGAATCTCAAAATCTTTTGGAAACAATCAACTGTAGCTCTGTACTTGGTCAGCATATCAATACCGATAATACAGTCAAAATCAGACAACTCAAGTACGATGCAATCTAGCTCAATCTCATGCCCATCATACTGTAGTAAACAATGTTTCACAGAATTCACAGATATCAAACATGTCCCCAAAGGAGAAGAGACACACACTACAGATGATAATGACTCAACAGGCAATGCATGACTCAATCCAAATCTTTCAGAAATAAATGAATGAGAAGCACCCGTATCTATCAATACATAAGCAGGGTAACCACATAAAGAACAGTTACCCGCAACAACATCGTCTGGTGCTTCCTGAGCCTGATCCTCTGTTAAAGCAAATACTCTGGCCTGCTGTCTAGGAGGCTGGCTAACGGTCTGGCTATCTCCTGTCCTCTACTGTGACGGAGTAGTCGGTGGTGGTTGAAAGGAATGAACAGCTGACGATCGTCCACCTGTCTGAGCCACTGATCCAGATGACTCCGCTCCCTGTGATCTCTGGGAACCTCTCTGGGGACACACCCTAGAAAAGTGTCTCTGCTGTCTGCAGATGTTTCAACTAGCAGTCACTCCCTGGCATTGCTCAGTCGGGTGTCTCCCTCCGCAAGTCCTGCAATACACTCCAGTATAGCTCTGGCTCTGTCGAGCACCACCGGAGCTAGAAGAGCTGCTCCCTGACTTCTTTAATTACTTTCCTCTAGCTTTCAAAAAGTCCTTCATTCCACCACTGCTGCTGCCACCCTCAAATATGGGAGGTGGTTGCTGTGGTCTCGGTGCTGGAGGAACAAACGAAGCTCCTTTTTGTCTCATCAGACCGGCTTCTGCTCCTTTGGCTCTGTTCAGGGCGTCAGTAAAGTTATTCGGTCGCCCTGTGTTTGCCAATGTAAAAATCTCGGGGTTCAAGCCATTGATGAATTGATCAGCAGTAGCTTCCTCGCTTTTAGCAACATGTGGAGCAAATCTCAACAAAGTAGAGAACTTAGACACATACTCCTCAATGTTCAACTGACCCTGCCTCAGATTGGCAAACTCTGTCCCCTTGTCTTTCCTGTACGACACTGGGAAAAATCTCTGATAAAACTCAGCTTTGAAGACATTCCAGGTAATAGTCGTACCTCGATGCTCCAACGCTCTCTTTGTCGTAATCCACCAGTTCTTTGCAACATCATGTAACTGGTGTCCTATCAATCGGACTCGACGCTCATCTATGTAATCCAACGAATCAAATAGCATTTCAATATCATATAACCAACACTCACAGTCAATAGAAGTCTCTGTTCCCTACAAGGTTGGCGGTTTAAATGACTAAAACCGTTTCAACAGTGTCTCCATCGGAGTTACTGTCACATCCATCGGATTTGCAGATGTACTACCCTGTTCTGGTGTTCTTCGAGGAGGCATATCTGATTACCAAAAGGATTAGTAACCAAATACAACAAATTTGTTTCAGTCCTCCTCTGATCATCTTACTGCTGATCAAGAATCGGTTCTGATTCATTCTCAATAATACACATTACCAAATCAAATCAGATAGTCAAGTAAACATGTATTTTAACGTAGTAAGTCATGCTAGCAATCAAAAGCAAGGAAAGAAAACTCATTCTACCCCGCTCACTAGCTCCTATCTCAGTCCAAGGCAACCTACTGCTCTGATACGACCTGCTGTGGGGACCCGAACCTAATTCGTCTTCTTATTCATTATTAAGAATCAATATAACAATTAAGAAATGTGGGACATAAATTTTTTTCTTAAAATGCAAATGCAGAAACGTAATATAAACATTCTGATATACATGTCAAAATAAAAGTACAAGTCTTGTACAACATTATTTATCTCACACTCAAGTTCAGTTACTACATCAAGTACTGAAAATCAATCTACTCTAAGTCCGGATCTCCACGCTGATCGTAATCTCTCATCCTCTTCCTGATCCTGATCATGCCCCACCTGTTTTCATGCACACATACAAACAAGACAACAGCCGGATAACTTCGGTGAGAAATACAATCCCAGTATAAACAATGTAAACATGCAGTCATATAAAAACATATATATAAAAGCATGAAACACATATCAATAGCATGTATCAAAACTGAAAGACATGTATTGATATAAAACTGTAAATCAACTCTAGACTCGTCATCCCAGACTCGACTCATTTCTAATCTAGGGATCTCTATCTGAATAAGAACGCAACGTTCTCCCATCTACTTTACCCCAGCTAGATGGTAGTACGTTGTTAGTCCCAGACTTTGGCTTCTATATCGAAGATCTGCAATAGGAGTCGGTCTTCTCCTCAGTATATTGATATATATCCAAAAGTCCAGTGACTTGGCGGTTTTGCCATGGCGATTCTGCCAAATACTAGGCGGATCTGCCCAACTCTAACTCATGCTTTGCTATAGATCAATAGACTAAGCATAACAATATCCAGAATTGAGAATATCAATGCAATAATCATTCAGTATGTGATTTTGGGAAACTCCAGTTAATCTAACTCGAGTTGTGCAATCCCGAATCAACATTGATTTATACCTTTCTTTCAGTCGATCTAACTCTGTCGAAGTCTCGGATTTAATGTCAGTCAATACTCAATCTGGCAATGACAATATCGAGGGTATTGTATCAATATACGGTTCATATCAATACTGGATATAATCAGAACTGGATCAAATTCTGTTTCAACAGCATAACTGTACAATCTCAGTATACCCAGCAATACACATCAACAGATATCAATTCCAACATCTCATAATCGATTCAATACAAATCTGATGTCAAATCTCACTCAAATCAACTCATAAAATCATAATAATTATATACGGTATCCGTTCTTCAATCCGGTTTCGATTATACGATGTCTAACACATCAAGAACATCATATATGAATCATATATTATTCCTTCAATATCACAATTCCAAACGGTATCAAAACATAATAAAACTTACGTCCAGTTGAAGCTCTCGTCGGTAGGAACACGGTACTGAAGTCGGATTCAAAATCTAACGGACGGAAGGATTTTCGCCAGCTTTTCTCGTTCCTTTTCTTTGTTTCAGCTGAGGAAGGAATTGTATATATATATATATATATATCCTAAGCTGCATGAAAGAATACGTGTCATCATTTTCTTGAACTTCAGTTGGCGCTCGGGCGGTGCTAAACTACCGCTCAGGCGCGGCATGTTCTGTCCAAGTCTTTTCTTATTGCACATTGGCGCTCGGGCGGTCACAAACTACCGCTCGGGCGCCGCATCCTCAGCCCAAAACATGTTCCTATTGAACATTGGCGCTTGGGCGGTCAAAAACTACCGCGCGGGCTCCAATAGTTCTGCCCCAAAAATTGTGTCATTCATATGCTTGGCCCAATCTGGTCTCGGAATGATCCGTCTATAATCATATCAGTTCAAAATCAATCATATCAGATTACATTAATCAAAATCTCGGGCATTACAACAACTTCCTTCATATGTGGATTTAACCTTCTTTGTGGTTGTTGATATATTTTAGTATTTTCTTCCAAGTGAATTCTATGTGTGCAAATTAAAGGATTTATACCTTTTATAACTTTCAAAGTCCATCCAATTGCATTTTTATATTTTTTTAAGTAAGTTAAATAAATCTTCTTCTGGATTTGGTAAAAGAGTGGAAGAAATTACAACAGGGCATGTTTTACTTTCACCAAGAAATACATATTTCAATTCTAATGGTAAAACTTTTAATTCAAGTTTTATATTATCATCTTCTTTATTTTCAGACTCAAAACTTTCAATTGAAAAAACTTCAGATTTTTGATTTCCTTCTTGTATATTTTCTTCCACAATTGTTTCTATTTCATTTCTACTTGGTTGTTTACATAAATTGAACACATTAAGTTCTAGAGTCATATTTTCAAAAGACAATTTCATTATTCCATTTCGACAATTAATTAAAGCATTTGAAGTTGCTAGAAATGGTCGTCCCAATATTACTGGAATTTCATTATGTACTTTGGTTGTGTATCCAAGACAATAAAATCTACAGGATATATGAATTTATCAACTTGAACCAACACATCTTCTACAATACCTCTAGGTATTTTGATTGACCTATCCGCCAGTAAGAGAGTAATAGAAGTGTGTTTTAATTCACCTAAATTAAGTTTTTCATAAACTGAATAAGGAAGTAAATTCAAACTTGCTCCCAAATCTAACAAAGCTTTTTTAATTTTATTTTCTCCAATAATACATGAAATTGTTGGACAACCAGGATCTTTATATTTTAAACTTGAATTATTTTGTAGAATAGAACTTATTTGTTCAGCCAAGAATGCTTTCTTTTTCACATGCAATTTTCTCTTCACAGTACATAAGTCTTTTAAAAATTTTGCATAGGAAGGTACTTGTTTAATAACATCTAATAATGGAATATTTATCTTTACTTGTTTAAAAACTTCATAGATATCAGAATTATTTTTTTGTTTTTTATGATTTGTTATTGCATGAGGAAATGGTGGAGGTTTATTTGACTCATTTACTATTTCAGATGATTTATCATTCACCATATTATTCTTAGAATTTAAGGTATCCCCATTTTCAAAAGTATCAGGATTATCATCCTTACTCTTTGATTTTAAATGATTTTTGTTTTCATTACTATATGGATCATTAACTATTTTACCACTTCTAAGCAGAATAACATATTTTATTTGATAAATTTTTTCATTTTTTAATTCATGATTTTGATTTTTAGGATTGTGTTGAGGTTGAGATGGAAATTTTCCTTTTTCATGAATATTAAGTGCAGATGCAAATTTTGCAAGAGTTTCTTTCAAATCACTCATAGATTGACTGTTTTGAATATTGATAGTCTCTTGCTTTTGGATAAATGCATGAATTACATCTTCAAAATTTTTTCTTGGAGGTGTAACATAAGGAATATAACCTTGATGATTTTGGTTATTTTGAAAATATTATTGTGAGGGTTGTGCATTATTATCATTCCTCCAACTAAAATTAGGATGATTTTTCCATCCAAGATTATATGATTGTGAAAAAGGATCTAATATTGGTTTTTTATAATTGTTAACATAATTTTCTTGTTCATGGAGACATTCTTTAAATGAAGGTAATTGTAATGCCCGAGATATTGATTCTGTTAATCTGAGTTTATTGATTATGAATTGATGTGATTATAGCCAGTATTTTGAGATTGATTTTATCAGAGTTACTTCGAGTTATATTATGATATTATATTTCTTGAATTATTATTCCAGAGTGAAATCAGAATCAGTAAAAAGAAAGATAATTCAGAATGAATACTATTATGCTGTTGAAAGTGCAATCGAGCGGTTAGAATATCGAAGAAACTATTTGGAAGACAGAATCCGAGATGAGACAAAGATTCCTGAATTGTTTTATTGAGGTGAGTTTTCTGTTGGCTTCTGTATATAACTCCTTTGGTATCTACGTTGAGATATGATTTGATTGCCTGTGATTTCGGGGACGAAATCGGATCTTACGGGGGGAGAAATATAATGCCCGAGATTTTGATTCTGTTAATCTGAGTTTATTGATTATGAATTGATGTGATTATAGCCGGGCCATTCCGAGATCAGATTTGGGCAAAGCATATGGAATTATACAAGTTTGGATCGAAGGTGCTGCGCCCGGGCGGAAGTTTTTGTTCGCCCGAGCGCCAATGAATTAGGCCAGAAACCCGAACATCTCGCGCTCGGGCGGAAGTTTTATCCGCCCGAGCGCCCTTGTTTAAAATGAGAGGGCCGAGCACGTCGCGCCCGGGCGGAAATTCATGACCGCCCGAGCGCCAATCAAAATTGAAGAAGAACGTAACACGTTGCTATCACATGCAAGATGATATATATATATGTAATTGCTTCATTTCCTCAGAACAAAAAGAAAAACGAAGGTCAGGGGAAAGCTTTAATTCTTAATACAAAAATTCAAGTTGCGAGAAATCCGCCCGTTAGATTTTTAATCTGACTGCAGTACTGAGTTCCTATCTACGCAGGCTACAACTGGACGTAAGTTTTACTAAGTTTTGATATGATTTGAAATTATGATACTCCCAGAATCAGATATGATCCATATATGTTGTTCTTGCGATATCAGACATTGTATAATCGAAACCGGATCGAAGAACAGATACCGTATGGAATTATTATGAATTTTCAGAGTTGATTTGATTGTGATTAGACCGATTTGATATTAGAATTGCGTTGTCACCAATTATGAGATGTTGGGATTGATATCTGATTGATACTGTATTGCTGGGTATATTGATATTATTCAGATTTGGATCAGATGAGTTGTTGATTCGTATATACTTATATTGTATTGCCGGTATTGCGAGATTGTACAGATTTGAGATTATGATATGTTATTGTTAAGATTATGGGTTGTACTGATATCGATTATGAACCATGTTATTATATCTGTGATGTTGAAATTGACGAGGTTATTGAGATTGTGTTGTTATGCCGTCGAAAAATCAGTAGATTGATATTAATCAGATTCGTTATTGATTGAGATTGTATCGTTGTATCGTTGACATTGATCAGATTATGTCTTGATTTGAGTATTGATCAGAACAAGTCTTGAATTGAGTTGTACATTGACATAGTCTATTCGATATTGTCATTTCAGATTTGATATGGACAGATTTGACTTCGAGACTTCGACTTCGTCAGACCGAGAAGATAAAGGTATAAGTCAATGTGGTACCGGGAGAACGACTCGAGTAGGATATACTTGAGTTTCCCTAAATCACATACTTATTGTTATTATTTACATTGATTTGATTTGATATGCTTGTTCTATGGATTTATAGAAAACATGTATTAGACGAGTATTAGACGAGAAATCTTGTGACATATGTGCCGAATAGTGATGGAATCGTTACTGGCACATTGCACATTGTCACAGGATAGTGATTTGGCAAAAGTGCCAAAATCTGTGACGGATAGGGCAAGACACCGGATGTTTGATTATATCGAAGTGGATAGAATTGGAGTTTCTTCTATTACTGATGTTCGATATAGGAATACCGACGTCTGGAAACCGGGATCCCTAGACTAGGATTGAGTCTAGTCATAGACGTGGAATTACGAGTTTGAGTGACGATTTTATATTGATTATGTTTTAGATTTTGATACATATTACTAATATCTGATATATGCTTTTACATTGTTTATATGATTGCATGTTTCGTTGATTTATACTGGGATGTATTTCTCACCGGAGTTATCCGGCTGTTGTCGTGTTTGTATGTGTGCATGACAACAGGTGGGACATGATCGGGGTCGAGGAGATGAAGAGAGAGATCGTGATTAGAGTGGAGACTACGGACTTTGATTTGAGATAGGGTTTGGACACTTGATATTTAGTTGTTAAACCTTAGTTTAAATGATTGTATATAGTACAAGACTTGTACTTTAATACTGACATGTATATCTAGAATGTATTCCATTACGTTCTGCATTTAATACTGTATTTAAAAAATATATATATATATATAATTTAGACCCTGTTTATTATAATTGATCACCATTGTGGGCCATTCCGAGATCAGATTTGGGCAAAGCATATGGAATTATATATGGTTGAGTTTGTATTGAAATGTATGAATTGCTGACAAATGAAGACAGAAAGAAAGAAACCAGGAGATTGGTTATATAGCTTATCGATTCCTGAATGGAAATAGGATTACATTTCCAGGGATATCGTGATGAAGCTACCGCATTCCTCTCGGGATTGAGCATTGATTGAGTTAGGAGTGACAGGCTGATCTAGTCTTCGAGTGCTAGCTCATACATGAAGACGTACAGATATGATTATATTAGTGAGATTTCTATCAGAAAAGTGATCAGATTACACTGAGTATCGAGAGTTGATTATATCAGACCGTGATTTTGGTTGACTTTGCACGTTTGGCAAAGTGTACAGCAAGATTTGGGTACGAGATTATATCTGAGTACTGCATATCATTCACCGATTGACGGACAGTCAGAGTGGATTATCCAGATATTAAGAGATATAATTAGAGCTGTAGTGCTTGATTTTAACACTAGCTGACAAGGTTCGTTGTCATCGTGAGAATTATCGTACAACGACTGTTATTAAACAAGTACTGAAATAATATCGTTGAAGGATTATACGAAAAGAAGTGCAGATTCCCTTCTTTATTAGAATAATATCTCTAAGTTCCTGAGGCTGGACCTGATATGATTAGAGATGTGACTGAAAAGTGAAGCTGATTTAGAAGAAATGAAGACAGCTCAGAATAGACACACTAAACATTGCCAACGACAGAAGATGACCGGTGATATTTGAGGTTGAAGATTGAATATTGAATTAACTGGAATTAAACAGATTTGATAACAGCTGTTGATGTTGATTTGTTATGAGCTGTTGATTGGTATATACGGATGTTGTATAGCCAGTATTTTGATTTTATCAGAGTTACTTCGAGTTATATTATGATATTATATTTCTTGAATTATTATTCCAGAGTGAAATCAGAATCAGTAAAAAGAAAGATAATTCAGAATGAATACTATTCTGCTGTTGAAAGTGCAATTGAGCGGTTAGAATATCGAAGAAACTATTTGGAAGACAGAATCCGAGATGAGACAAAGATTCCAGAATTGTTTTATTGAGGTGAGTTTTCTGTTGGCTTCTGTATATAACTCCTTTGGTATCTACGTTGAGATATGATTTAATTGCCTGTGATTTCGGGGACGAAATCGGATCTTAGAGGGGGAGAAATATAATGCCCGAGATTTTGATTCTGTTAATCTGAGTTTATTGATTATGAATTGATGTGATTATAGCCGGGCCATTCCGAGATCAGATTTGGGCAAAGCATATGGAATTATACAAGTTTGGATCGAAGGTGCTGCGCCCGGGCGGAAGTTTTTGTTCGCCCGAGCGCCAATGAATTAGGCCAGAAACCCGAACATCTCGCGCTCAGGCGGAAGTTTTATCCGCCCGAGCGCCCTTGTTTAAAATGAGAGGGCCGAGCACGTCGCGCCCGGGCGGAAATTCATGACCGCCCGAGCGCCAATCAAAATTGAAGAAGAACGTGACACGTTGCTATCACATGCAAGATGATATATATATGTAATTGCTTCATTTCCTCAGAACAAAAAGAAAAACGAAGGTCAGGGGAAAGCTTTAATTCTTAATACAAAAATTCAAGTTGCGAGAAATCCGCCCGTTAGATTTTTAATCTGACTGCAGTACTGAGTTCCTATCTATGCAGGCTACAACTGGACGTAACTAAGTTTTGATATGATTTGAAATTACGATACTCCCAGAATCAAATATGATCCATATATGTTGTTCTTGCGATATCAGACATTGTATAATCGAAACCGGATCGAAGAACAGATACCGTATGGAATTATTATGAATTTTCAGAGTTGATTTGATTGTGATTAGACCGAGTTGATATTAGAATTGCGTTGTCACCAATTATGAGATGTTGGGATTGATATCTGATTGATACTGTATTGCTGGGTATATCGATATTATTCAGATTTGGATCAGATGAGTTGTTGATTCGTATATACTGATATTGTATTGCCGGTATTGCGAGATTGTACAGATTTGAGATTATGATATGTTATTGTTAAGATTATGGGTTGTACTGATATCGATTATGAACCATGTTATTATATCTGTGATGTTGAAATTGACGAGGTTATTGAGATTGTGTTGTTATGCCGTTGAAAAATCAGTAGATTGATATTAATCAGATTCGTTATTGATTGAGATTGTATCGTTGTATCGTTGACATTGATCAGATTATGTCTTGATTTGAGTATTGATCAGAACAAGTCTTGAATTAAGTTGTACATTGACATAGTCTATTCGATATTGTCATTTCAGATTTGATATGGACAGATTTGACTTCGAGACTTCGACTTCGTCAGACCGAGAAGATAAAGGTATAAGTCAATGTGGTACCGGGAGAACGACTCGAGTAGGATATACTTGAGTTTCCCTAAATCACATACTTATTGTTATTATTTACATTGATTTGATTTGATATGCTTGTTCTATGGATTTATAGAAAACATGTATTAGACGAGTATTAGACGAGAAATCTTGTGACATATGTGCCGAATAGTGATGGAATTGTTACTGGCACATTGAACATTGTCACAGGATAGTGATTTGGAAAAAGTGCCAAAGTCTGTGACGGATAGGGCAAGACACCGGATGTTTGATTATATCGAAGTGGATAGAATTGGAGTTTCTTCTATTACTGATGTTCGATATAGGAATACCGACGTCTGGAAACCGGGATCCCTAGACTAGGATTGAGTCTAGTCATAGACGTGGAATTACGAGTTTGAGTGACGATTTTATATTGATTATGTTTTAGATTTTGATACATATTACTAATATCTGATATATGCTTTTACATTGTTTATATGATTGCATGTTTTGTTGATTTATACTGGGATGTATTTCTCACCGGATTTATCCGGCTGTTGTCGTGTTTGTATGTGTGCATGACAACAGGTGGGACAGGATCGGGGTCGAGGAGATGAAGAGAGAGATCGTGATTAGAGTGGAGACTACGGACTTTGATTTGAGATAGGGTTTGGACACTTGATATTTAGTTGTTAAACCTTAGTTTAAATGATTGTATATAGTACAAGACTTGTACTTTAATACTGACATGTATATTTAGAATGTATTACATTACGTTCCGCATTTAATACTGTATTTAATATATATATATATATAATTTAGACCCTGTTTATTATAATTGATTAAATTGTCCCAATAATGATTAAGAACATGATTAGTGTCCGGGTCCCGGACAATCTTTTGTAGAATGATCATGTGTATCACATATATGACAAACAATTTCTTGAATACTTTTTAATTGACCACTCCTTTTTATTTCTAATGACTCAATTTTTCTTGCTAAAGATGCAAGTTTAGCTTGAATATCTATATCATCTTTAAGATTATAGACACCACCCCCATTTGTTGAATTATTGATTTTAGTTGTTGGTGGTTCTATTGTACCTATATTATCCCAATTATGAGCATTTTCTGCTAATGAATCCAAATACTCGAAAGCTTCATTTGGGTTTTTATCTTCAAAAGTTCCATTACACATGAATTCTATCATTTGCCTATCTTTAGGTATAAGACCTTCATAAAAATGAGAAACTATTCTCCATGTTTCAAAACCATGATGTGGGCATGTATTAAGTAATTCTTTATATCTATCCCAACATTGATAAAATGTTTCTCCTTGTTTTTGAGAAAAAGTTGTAATTTGTCTTTTAAAAGAGTTTGTTCTATGGAAAGGGACAAACTTTTTGAGAAATTGTTGTTGCATTTCTTCCCATGATCTTATTGAACTTGATCTTAAATTTTGTAGCCATGTTTTAGCTTTATCTTTTAAAGAAAAAGGGAAAAGCTTTAATCGGACTATATCCATGCTACAATTTTGATCATTATAAGTATTACAAACTTCCTCAAATTCTCTTAGATGTAAATATGAATTTTCAGAATCTAAGCCATGAAAATTTGGTAAAAGTTGAATAATTTGAGGTTTAAAGTTGAAATTAGATGCATCAGGAGGAAAAACTAAACAAGATGGGGCACTAGTTCTAATAGGATTCATATGGTGCCTAAGTGTTCTTAATTGATCATGTTCTTGATTATTATTATTATTATTATAATAATTATTATTATTATTATCTTGATTATTTGAATTATCATTCATGTTTAAATTATTTTCAAATACTCGAATAAGTCTACCACTTTTTTTGCGACTCCAAATACTCATACAAGTAAAAACAACACATCACTTATAAATAACACATAAATAACAAATATAAACTTAATTTATACCTCCCTGGCAACAGCGCCAAAAACTTGCTACTACTTAAATTATAATTCACCCAAGTGTAGGTTGTCTGCAAGTAATATATTTCGTGAGTACGAGATCGATCCACAGAGAAGTTATTTTTAGTTTAAATTTATTAATTTATAAATTACCAAATTCAAGAATGAAGTTTACAAATTATAAAATTTTGTCAAGGCTCAAGGATTTATTCTTTGTTTATGTAACATTGTTTAACTAAAAGTAAAATAAAGGAAACCACCATAAATAATGGTTCTAAGAGAAATTAAATAATTAAACACACATATAATATAATATAGTTCCCACTATAGAAAATACCGAATTAGCCGATATTTTATATATAGTACCTATAATTATATATATAACTATATAAATATATAATTGCATAAAGTAAATGTTAAATTAAATCATTATATTTCATTTAGAACAACCGGCAGAGCCACGCTATAGCCTAAATGAAATATAAGATTTAATAAGTTAGTTGCGATAAAGTAAAAGTTAGATGCGAAAAGTAAAAGTTAGTTGCGATAAAGTAAATATTAGATTGTCAGATGTTAGTATTAATTCATAATATTGCATTTAGAACAACCGGCAGAGCCACGCTATCGTTTAAATGAAATATATGATATAATTATATAAATATAAATATATATACATATATATAATATAACAATAATAATAATCGATGAAATATTTATTGTATCAAAATTAAACAAAAAATCAAGATAACCACTTCAATGGTATCAAGCATTTGATGTAAATTGATAACAACAAATAATTCATTTTTATACCTACAATAAAAAAAAGTTAGCTAAATGAAATGAAATAAATAGAGAATACACAAAATATAAACAATCTTACTTCACCAAGAATTCATCCTCTTCACCTTGACATAATAGATTAGCTTGCCATGAGCTTACTTTTGATCAACACTAAAATCATCACTCATAGTTAAAAAAATGAAAGAAAAAATATTGGAACTTAGAACTTTGATACACACTCACACTATATTTTACAATGAGATAGAATGATTCTCAAGCTAGCACAAGGCCTCTATTTATAGGCCAAATGAGAGAAAGAGTCAAAAATTTTAATAATGTCATGTAGTTGTAATAGTAGTTTTTGTCTCCTCCAACTTCAATTCCATGGCCCTTCTTTCAATGCTATTTTTCACGACTTTATGCACCGAATTTGACTTGGCTCAAAACAAGAAACATGTAGGGAATTGTCTGTAGATGAATTTGGCCACTTGGTTCACCTCATTTTGTTAAATATTAAATTATTTATGATTTATTTACTATAAGCTGGTCATAGTAAAAGTAAATATGTTCTCCTTTTAATATTTGCACAATTTGATCATCTTAATGAATTTTTTAGGCAATCATGTCTTCTGCAAAGTTGTAGATAATTTCTCAATGATTTCAAACATGTTTGAATCACCTCCATTAGAATTTTGTAGCTTGAGTTATCATTATTTTACTAACACGTAAAAAACCTGAAAATAAAACATATTTAGTAAGACACTTCAATATAAACAATCAATACTAAAATAACATAATTTTATAATTTTAATGAAACTTAAATTTTAAAATATAGATTTTAACATATAATAAATTATTAATTTTAAGTTTCATCAATAATGTATTTGAAAATTGTGATTTTCATAAACATTATTATGGACTAAATTAAATTAATTCAAGTGTTAAATTAATTAAACACTATTGGACCTAGTAGAGTCCAAATAATTAAATTAATTCAAATTTTGAATGAATTAAATAACATTGGATCTTGTAGAGCTCAATTAGAAATAATTATTCAACTAGTGAGCTTGACTAAATTCAAGTAAAATTTAATTGATCTCAAATTTGTTTGAGAAATTTATATTAAAGTCCACGGGCTTTGTAATTGTTACAAGTCCAAATAAAATTGCATGATTGTTGGGCAACTTTTTCAACAAACAATGCATGGCATGCTCATGCAACTTTTAACTTTTTACACAACCAAGAAAAGTTTTCTTCTCTTCTCCAAGCAATACATATGGCCGGAATTTCTTCTTAAATTTACTCCAATTTTCTTCTTCATTTTGGTTGAGAAAAGTAAAAAACTTCTCAAAGAAAAATGCTCTAATTTTTCTAGTGCAAAATTAGAGTGGATCTACCTTGCTAGTGGTGGACCTAAATTGAAGGAAAGAAGGAATTTGAGCAAGGAGTACTCAAGGGAAGTTTATATATTGTCTACCTTCAAGATCTAAGTTTTTCACAACTTAGTTGGAGCCAATAATCAATCATTTGTGATTGATAGGTGAAATTTTAAAACATTCTATGTATGAAATTTTTGTATTTTATGGTATTTGCTACACACAATAAGTTGGGGTGCTCGGTTTTCTTGTAAAATATTTTTTTTGAAACTCACGTTGTGTATCCAGGCACCGTAATTGATCCGCTTTCAAGTGGTATCATGAGCTATGATTACCTTTTTGTGTAGCAAATACATGATATTATATTGAGGTCAATTTCTAACTGCATGAGATAAGCGTCGCAAAAAATGGAAGGCCAAATGGGGGCTATGCTTCGGCTCCATGTTGCTGCCCATTTCAGGCAGCCGAATGCCCGTTTTGGGCAGCAAGGCAGCCCAAAACCCCCCCCCCCCTCCCCACCCCAACTTTTTTAAAAAAATTGTGTATGTTGGCAAGAATCTAGCGACTGAGCTCCGGCAACGATGATGACGACTAGGCTTTTCAAAATTGTTTTGGAATATCAAAGTGTCATGGACCTTGAGTTGTTAGGCCATTAGATGGCTAAAATTATTTGTGAAACTTAAATTGGCCAAAATATTTGGTGAAAAATGTCTTATTGGACCCTTAAGTTTAAATCTACGAAATTTGTACATATTTCTCAAAAAAAAATAATTGAAGTTGGACTTTAATTATTTATAGTAAATGGTGATTTACAAGAAATTCGGTTATAAATAAATAAATTAGAAAATAAACAAAAGAGTTTGTTTACTTTGTTGATATAATTTATAATCGGGGCGGTTAGTGATTGGATCAAGATATATAATATTGGATCAATTAATTATGGTGTTAATTAATTGTTGGTGTATGATATGTGATATTATGCATGATAGGATGATCAAAAGCCCAAGACCAATATTCTAGGTGTATGCTATGATATTTTGTATTGAATGATCGTAATAATTATCAATTTATAAGTGGGCTTGGTTTATAGTTCGTTCCCACCCCATGAGATGTATCCCTATTTGCCATGGATATTTATTTGTAAATATTAGTATAGTGCAAGATCAAGATTGGAAGATGGTGGCCTTGATGATTATGAAGATCGAAGACATGTAATATTGGAAGCTTATGTAATTGTGCATTTGCATCCAATGCATTCCCTAGGATTGGACCTAGACTCGTGTTTTGCTCACACGAGCCATTAGTTTTTGATGCGATTGATCATCCTTATTTAGTTTACTGTTTATAATATATATTATAAATAATGACTATGTGCGTTATTATTATGATAATAACAAAGTTGCAAGAATCTGACAAACATACGATCAAACATGGCGAGCTTTTAAACAAAATTAATTATGAGACCTTTCAAAATTAAAAACACTCAATTTGAATAAGATTTAAAATTAATATCAAGCCCGAAAAGGGGAACTATAAAAGTGTTTATAATATTCATGTCTTCCATCGACAATGGGTTCATGATGAAAGTTACCCGTGCTCGGGGCTCGGCTCATATTATTTCGGGAGCCCTGGAAACCGGAAAGTTGTGACATCCATTGGCATGGTGATGTTAACTACGTGGTACTCCCATGATTTCGGCTCATATTATTGAGGGAACTCATGGCGACCGTCCATTAAGGTTCATTATCGATGGGTAAGACTTGACACGTAAAGATGAACGACGCCGTATTATTGAGTCCTAATCAAATGTGAGACAAAATTTTACGTAAAGAGTTGCATGGAGATGAAATTGGAAATTACCTTTTATAAATTATGATTGGCTAATATTATTCGGGATCAGAATTTGCTAATTGGACCTTACGTACCTATTGAGGAAAGGAGTTTCCCGTTTTCACTAGAAGGTAATGAAATATGTCAAAACAGTGGGAGTGAAAATTTATGAAGTAAAAGTCCTTACTTTATATCTTACTAAATATTTTAAAATAGTCATTAACATATATATGTTCTTACTTTTCAGTACAAATTTGACAATGTCTTCGATACGCAGCCCATTATCTGCTATACTCGACAAACATATTTTGACCGGACCTAACTAACTCAATTGGCTAAGAAACCAAAAAATCATCTTAAATTCGGAAATGACAGCATATACACTTACTGAGTCGCACCCTGTTGAGGCTTCGACTAGCTGTACTCCTGAGGAATTGCAGACTTACAAGGATTGGTGTGACCATGACTTACGAGCCAATTGTTATATGCAGGCTTCTATGATTAATGATGAGCTGCAGATGCATTTTGAGGGTGCAAAGAATGCTGCTGACATTCATATGCATCTCAAAGAGCTCTTTGGTAAGAAAACACGGCCTCTTAGACATGCTACCGTCAAGGAGCTAATCACTTTACGCATGCGAGATGGGGCTTCGGTCCATGAGCATGGCCTAAAGATGATTGGGCTTGTGGAAAAGCTCGTTGGCATGGATCTTAAGTTGCCTTCGGAGTTGACCACTGGCGTGTTGCTCTTGTCACTGCCTAGCTCATTTGATCCTTTTGTTGTAAATTTCAACATGAACAAGCTGGAGCCTACCCTTGAAGAGTTGGTGAATATTCTTGTTACCTTTGAGTCCATCATCAAGAAAGAGAAGTCGGTTCTTTATGTGGGTTCTTATCTGGTACGAAGACTGTCACGCCCCGTCTCCGAAGCGTCGGTGACATCCGGCATTGTTTTACGATTTCTTGAAAACAATTAAGCCTCGTATCGAAATGCCAAAAACCAGTCTTTTTCATAAATTAAACATTGTCTTTATATTGACAATAGAAATAAGAATACATCAGAGTTGCAAATGCGGAAACTGAACAAAAGAAAAATAAAGTCTTGATTTCTTGTATCTTGCTCATCGGCTACCATCCCCAAAAAGCTTCTTGTCCCTCTTCATTTATTTGCTCTTCATTTTTATCTGAAATTTGTAAGGGGTGAGTGTTTTGGAAACACTCAGCAAGTGGGGGTCGATCGATTTCCAATGATACATATAGAACTTAATCTTTAAAACATTTCTTTAACAAACTTTCAAATCTTATTACTTTTAACTCATCATAACAGAAACGAAACAAATATGAGACAGAGGTTTCAGACGATTCAGAGCAATTCAGAAACATATCAGAACAATTCAGAACAGAACAGATCGGAACAGACAGAACACTGTTACTCATCTCATTTCCATGGTCAAATTGTCCCCAATATGTTAGTCCTTTAAGGGGTGAGGCCAGAACACGGTTTTATACCCACCATGGGGGCCAGACAGAACATGGTTTTATTAAACCCACCAATGGGGGCCAGAACAGAACATGGTTTTATACCCACCAATGGGGGCCAGACAGAATCACAATTCTCATCCCATTTCAAATTCGAATCGTAACAGTGCAACACAGATTCAGAGTTTACCAGACAGAACGTATCAGAGTTTTCAGATATCAGAGTTTCAGACGGATTCAGCGGAACCAAAGAATTTCGAATAACAGACTGAGCATATAATCGATCGAAATTTTAAATGGACAGACTTCATATTTTCGAAAATGGAGACACACAATCATGCATGTCATAATATATATTCAAGTTTAAAAATACAAACGAATATATAACAAAAGCCCACTTACTGAAATGCGAAGGTATAGTCCTAATGTTTGCTTGACCTTCGAACAGACTTCTCCCGAAAATTGGGCAGCACTTCGTTTATTTCTTTGAGAAGAATCAGGCACGATTTTAGCAGCACTTTGACATCGAACTTCTTCCTTGCTTTAAACGAAATTTTGGAGAGTTTTGTGGAGGGGTGAGGGCCAAATTCTTCAAGGCTTTTTGGTGCACTTTTCATTCAACCTTGAGGTAGTTTTTATAGGTGAGGGAAAGGCTTTTCATCTTGCCATGGCCGAAATCTTGGGCGTCAAGGATGAATTAATTGTGGTCAAGCTCCATCTCAAGCACCAAGGGTCATTTCCTGCATCATAAATGTGTCTTAGCCTCTTAGTTCCTCCCTTAGCTCATTCATTGGTTATTTCAATGGTCATTTCTTGCATACTAAGTTTGTCCAAACTTTTAGCTCCTCCTTTAGCTCTCTTTTTGGTCTTTTTAGGACAAGGATGGTTGAGCTTCTTTGAGTTGGAAGATCGAGCTCATAAGCTAGGGGTTTTTTCCCCAAGAATGAATGAACTTCCTTGAGCTGGGGGCTTTAGCTTTTGAGCTGAGAGTTTCTTTTCCAAGAATCTTGGAGCTTCCTTGAGCTGAGGGTTTTAGCTTGTGAGCTGAGGGTTTCCTCTTCCGAGCGACGTACCCTCAATTCTCAAGGTTTTGCATTGTCTCGGCTTCTTTTTGAGCTACTTTCCGAGATTTTTGAGGTGCTTTGCTTCGAAAAATCCGGGTTCTCACATCCCACCCTCCTTATTGGAAGTTTCGTCCTCGAAACTTGGGTTAGCTTAAATCTTTAAAGAGGTGAGGTTGCCGAGTGCGCATACGTTCTTTAAATTCCCAAGTTGCTTCTCGTTCCATATGATTTGACTATTGTATCTTGACATGTGGAATTGTTTGGCATCTCAGCACTTGGTCTTTGGTGTCCACTATTCGAATAGGGACTTCTTTCCTTCGTTTAGTAGCGATGCAACTTTAAAATTCTGACTTGGATCTGAGACATACTTCCTTAGCTGTGAGATGTGGAAGACGTTGTCAATCCTTGACATGCCTGATGGTAAACCCAGCCGATAAGCTAGGTTTCCCACTTTTCCCAGTATTTTGAAGGGTCGACATACCTTGGAGTTAGCTTTCTAGATTTGCTGAATCAAACCACTCTTTTTATAGGGAAACGTTATCGTAAGCTTTCTCACCGATTTGAAACTCCAATGGTTTTCACTTTAAATCAGCCCAGCTCTTTTGTCGATCATGAGCTGCCTTGCGTTTTTCCTTGATAATAGCTACTTTATCAACAATTCAAGTACCATGATAGCTTTCTCTCTGATTTCAATACTTCCATGATAATTATTGTTATCGGAAAATTCAATCAAGGGGAGTGTTTATTTAATTCCTCCGAGGTCCATGGCACACGCCCTAAAATATCTTCAATAGTTCGATCCACCATCTTTGCCTCATGTTTAATTCCTTTTGTGTGAACAGTATTTGAGGTTTTGATGATCGATAAATTTCACACATTTGCCACCAAAGAAATTGATTCTCTGGATCTTTGGCTCAAATATAATTGTGGCTAATTCACTATCATGTGTTGGATAATTTTGCTCACATGATTTTTGTAACGAACCGTATTCTTTACTACTTAAAATTTGCGGAAAAATTAAAATTTTCTTGAATATAAACATCCATACGGTCGTCAACTCATCGTTCATAAAAATATCTTTGAAATCATCCAACACCAATAAAACTTGCTAACAAAATACTTGTCCCAAACATCTCTCACCGAAACATAAAAAAAATCAGAGTATTTTAAACTTGCATAAAAATGTTAAAATAACATGGGCGGTCCTCGGGTCTAGCCTTCCGCTCAGTCCAAGCCTGCCCCTTGGTCGCCACCTCCGGTCTCCTCATAGACATCCTCACCTGCATCGATCAAGTCTAGTGAGTCTAAAGACTCAACACGTATAAACTGGAAATAGCAAGTACTACATAATAAAACCACATGTAACTTTAAAATAGAACATACATACTTGAAGATTGGATTTGAAATGAACTTGAACTTGCATACATACATAGACGTGCCATAACTTGAAAGCTTTCATAAACATGCTTACATATTTGATCATACTTAAACATACATGATTTCATTTTTGCGTAGAGGATGTTTCAAAGCAAGTGACCCATACATAATAAACGCCTGATCAGACAAACCACAGTACTGGGCTGACAGTGACGTATCCACTGCCACATACATGAGATCCCTGTTCATAATTTAACGGGCTGGTTGGTCCCCGTTCATAATTTAACGCTTTCCAACCACGATCTAACCCGTTCATAATTTAACGGGGTGGAGAGGTCTTCGTCCACGTTCACCGACTTCCAAACTCATTCATAATTTGGTCACAAGACAATTAGCATACCTCAAAAACTTAAAATATTTTTCTTGCACGTCAACATACTTACTTGGTGTTGAGGGATTCGTTGGACTTCGATCGGGGGCGTTGCTGCACCTACTAATCATGAATTGGCATGCTTATCTGCGTAACTTAGACATAATTTCAAGCTTACATAAGAACTCATTCAATTCCTTATTACGTTGTAAATTCCCATGACTCGACTGCGTAAATCACTGAACTAAAACCATGCCATCAACCCCCCCCCCCCCCCCCCCCCCCCCCAAAGCATACTATAGAAATTTTTCCCAAAGTTGTGAAGGACACGGACCCCGTGCCTACCTCCGTGTAGGGGTCCGTGTAGACTCGGATGAGAAGGTTCGAAAGGGAAGGTGGACACGGACCTCGTGTCAGGGTCCGTGTGGGGGTCCGTGTAGACTCTGGAAAAAGGCACTTCGGTGGAACAAGGGCACGGACCCCGTGTGGGGGTCCGGGTGAGGGTTCGGGTACCTACTGTGAACGCAAACTTACGAAAATTTTGTACATGATTCGCTTAACTTTCTAAACTCGATTGCGCGGACTATGAATCGACACTCCAAGGCTCATCCTAGCACGCCATAACCTCAAACCAAATTCGTACAAATCCCCAAGGCGACTATGTTCACCCTACGACACATACCATTCAAAACATTGTAATTGACATCAAAAGTTACCCACGACTTTTAATTAAATCGAGCGCCTATTGACATGAACCGAAACCTCAAAAATTCTCCCAACATCGTACTAAGCATACCTAAACACAGCAACGATCATCCGACGATCCCCAACGAAGCTTGCAACAATAAAATCTCAAGAACACATCAAAACATAATCTCTGAAAAACGCAGTTTGAGCAGTCCCACGAAAAACGCCATAACTCACTCAATTTTTTTCCAAATATTTCGAATTTACTGTCAAATCAAAGGTATCAAAAAGTTCTACAATTCTTTAGTTGAAAGTTTTATCAAAATATCGACTGAAATCGTACACATGATTTTACGCATAAATAACAACGCACGCATAATATGACATGATCGATGCATCAAGAACAGATTATACGTGCCTTTTGATGATAAACTTTACCGAAACGACGACACCGAAGCGGAGATAGAAGCGAGGTTGATCCGGGACGAACGTGACGCGATTTTCTTGCAATAAAATCGATCAAAACTTGCTGAAAATTGACAAGGGAAGGGGCGGCTGCTGTTCTCCTATTAGAACCCTATTGCTCTTTAAAAAATAAAAGAAGTGGAAATCTGAATGTGTGTGTGTTTAGGCGTTATTAGTGTGTGTAAAAGTGTGTGTGTGTGTGTGATTAGTAAATTAGGAAAATCACTTAATTAAATAATAAATAAAACTATTTAAAAGACTAACACTCTTTAAACTTCAAAAAAAATCCCTCAATTAAAATAATGCACAAAAAGAAAGAAGCTAATTTTAAAAGTTTCAAACTCTTAAATCACTAAATAAATAAATTTTAGGCCTTAAAATACTAACAACTTAGTAAGTCCTTTAAAATGCTTCATCCTCAACTTAAAATAAAAGTACCACATTTTAAATTGCCAAGAATCGTCCCCGGTCTCTTTTCCTCAATCCCGTCTCGAATAATCGCTTGAAACATGAAACTCGAAAAACATTTTAACGTGCATCACAATAAACATGGATAATTTAAAATAATGTATTTTCATAATTATGCATGGCTAAAACTCTTTTAAAATTAATTAAATGATTTAATAATTAAATGAATGCATGGATTAAACGTGCACTGAATTTGGGCACTATAGTTCCTCCCCTACTTATAAAAATTTTGTCCTCGAAATTAAATCTTACCGAACAACTCCGGGTAGCGAAGTCTCATATCTGCTTCTGATTCCCAAGTGGCCTCTTCCACCGATTGATTTAGCCATCGGACTTTGACTAGCTTAGTCACTTTGTTCCGGAGTCTGCGCTCCTGTCTGTCTAGGATTTGAATCGGTTTTTCCTCGTAAGACAAGTCTGGAGTCAGCTGCAACGGCTCATAACTCAGAATGTGCGAAGGGTTAGCCAGATATGTCCTCAGCATCGAGACATGGAACACATTGTGTACCCCGGCCAGGTTCGGCGGAAGGGCAACACGATAAGCTAATGTTCCAACTCTTTCCAAAATCTCGAATGGTCCAATAAACCTCGGACTCAGCTTGCCTCTCTTCCCAAATCTCATAACACCTTTCATAGGTGCTATCTTGACGAATACGTGATCACCAACGGCAAATTCGAGATCTCTCCTCCTCTTACCAGCATAACTCTTCTGACGACTCTGGGCGGTCTTCATTCTATCACGAATCTTGACCACCACGTCTGCAGACTCCTGAACTATTTTTGGTCCAAGTTCCGCTCTTTCTCCGACCTCGTCCCAATGAACTGGTGATCTGCACTTTCTTCAATATAAGGCCTCGTAAGGAGCCATACCAATGGATGCTTGGAAAATGTTGTTGTATGTGAACTCCACTAGAGGTAGCTTAGACTCCCAAGTTCCCTGAAAATTAATCATACAGGCTCTCAGCAAATCCTCCAAAATTTTTATCACACGCTCAGACTGGCCGTCTCTCTGCGGGTGAAACGCTGTACTAAATAGCAACTTCGTCCCCATAGCTGCATGCAAGCTCTTCCAGAAGGACGATGTGAACCTCGGGTCCCTGTCGGAAACTATGGAAACTGGGATTCCATGCAATCGAACGATCTCCCTGATATAAAGGTCCGCATACTGCGTCATGGAGAAAGTCGTCTTCACTGGCAAGAAGTGCGCCGACTTAGTGAGTCGATCCACTATAACCCAAATGGCATTAAAACCTCTGACTGATCTAGGCAATCCAACGACGAAGTCCATCGTAATGTTCTCCCATTTCCACTCTGGGATGGGGAGTGGCTTAACCAACCCCGCTGGCCTCTGATGTTCTGCCTTCACCTGCTGACAAGTGAGGCATTCTGACACAAATCGGCGGATGTCTCTCTTCATCCCTAGCCACCAATACAAAATCTAGAGGTCCTTATACATCTTGGTACCTCCCGGATGGATAGAATACGGAGATGCGTGTGCCTCTGTCAAAATATCCTGTCTGATCGACTCACCACTAGGCACCCACATTCTACCTCTGTATCTCACAATGCCGTCTGTCGCTGTGTAAAAACATTGCCTTGGCTTCATCTTTCAGTCTCCATTTCTGTAGCTCCGCATCTGAAGACTGTCCTGCTCGGATACGGTCTAGCAAATCAGATTTGACTATCAGATTAGACAGTCTAGGGGCTCTGCCCTCACGATAAATCTCTAGACCAAATCTCTGAATCTCCGACTGAAGCGGTCTCTGAGCTGACAACTGAGCGCAACTGCCACTTTTCTGCTCAAAGCGTCTGCGACAACATTAGCCTTTCCCGGATGGTAGCTAATTTCGCAGTCGTAATCTTTCACCAGTTCCAACCACCGTCTCTGTCTCATATTCAACTCTTTCTGCGTGAAGAAATATTTGAGACTCTTATGATCGGTGAAAATCTGGAATTTCTCGCCGTATAGGTAGTGTCTCCAAATTTTCAGTGCGAAGACAACGGCGGATAACTCCAGGTCGTGAGTCGGGCAATTCTTCTCGTGCACCTTCAACTGCCTTGAAGCATAAGCTATGACCCGACACTGCTGCATCAATACTGCGCCTAACCCGAGCTTAGATGCATCGGTGTAAAGCGCAAATTCACCCTGCCCTGTCGGCATGGCTAGCACTGGCACCGAAATAAGAGCTTGCTTCAAAGTATCAAAGCTCTTCTGACATTCTTCACTCCACACAAACTTAGCATTCTTCTTGGTCAGGGAAGTGAGTGGCACTGCTATGGATTAAAATCCCTTAATAAACTTACGGTAGTAACTAGCTAAACCCAAAATGCTGCGGATTTCTGATGCATTCTTCGGCTCAACCCATTCCTTGACAGCTGCTACTTTCGCTGGATCCACCTCGATTCCACTGCTAGATACTATATGCCCCAAAATGCAACTTTCTGCAGCCAAAAGTTGCACTTACTAAACTTCGCAAACAACTTGCGACTCTGCAGAACCTGTAAAACTGTCCTTAAGTGTTGGTTGTGCTCCTCATGGCTCTTCGAGTATATGAGAATGTCGTCAATAAACACGATGACGAACTGATCCAGGTAGGGCTGAAATACTCGGTTCATGAGGTCCATGAAAATAGCTGGAGCATTTGTCAGTCCGAACGGCATCACCAAGAACTCGTAATGCCCGTATCTGGTCCTGAAAGCTGTTTTGTGGACATCTGCATCCTTCACATTCAGCTGATGGTACCCTGATCGAAGATCTATCTTAGAGAACACGGTAGCTCCCTGCAATTGATCGAATAAGTCTTCGATTCTAGGCAACGGGTACTTATTCTTGATCGTTACCTTGTTCAGCTCACGGTAATCGATGCACAGTCTCATGCTCCCGTCTTTCTTTTTCACAAAAAGTACTGGTGCGCCCCACGGAGAGAAACTGGGGCGGATGAATTCCTTGTCGAGAAGCTCTTGGATCTGCTGCTTGAGTTCTAACATTTCAGCTGGAGCTAATCTGTACGGTGCCTTAGAGATTGGCACTGTGCCTGGCATGAGATCGATTGCAAACTCCACCTCTCTCTCTGGT